>NW_016158053.1:108066-135786 GCF_001687245.7 Rhagoletis zephyria
TGCGAATTTTTAATCACAGTTTTTGTTTAAAAATTGTTCACAAATACTCAGGTTTTGCCACACTTTATCAAATTTAATAAATCGCCCATTTTTATCAAAAAATACAAAAANCAGAATGTCGCCTGAATAATTTTAATGACATTTGTTAACGTGGAGCTATTTGTGAACCAAATGAAAAAAGTGGCGCATTTTAGGAGCTGGTGTAGTTTTCGTACTAATCTCAATGAATAAATAGTACCAAAAGGTTAAAGGTAGAATTTTGATTTGAAGGAAATACTGGTGGAATAACAAATACACCAAAACGTTCTTTTTCATTCAATCTAATCAGATTTGTACCAAAATCCATAAATTTACACCAATTTATACACGAGTGTGCTACTTGAGTTGTAGTTAGCTACAAAAAGCGAACTTGAAATAGTTGACAAGTAATGCAGGAGTAATGAAGGATATTGTTTTCTTTAAACGCGTTTCCATTTAAATATCCTGTACTTCGCAAATACTTTTTCGAATTGAGGACAACTAAAAGGAAGATCAAAGTTTCATATTATCATTTTGAAGTTATGCCTGACGGAATTCGAATATACCTGCGGCAGAATATGGAANACTTGAAATAGTTGACAAGTAATGCAGGAGTAATGAAGGAGATTGTTTTCTTTAAACGCGTTTCCATTTAAATATCCTGTACTTCGCAAATACTTTTTCGAATTGAGGACAACTAAAAGGAAGATCAAAGTTTCATATTATCATTTTGAAGTTATGCCTGACGGAATTCGAATATACCTGCGGCAGAATATGGAAACAAATATAAAATGTAATGAAATAAATAACAACAACAATAACAACAAACGAATCTCACTCGTATACTTTGGATCAAATGGACAATACAAAATCAATGCCTAATGCGGACAGTGTAATTGAGAATGCGATGTCAATAAGTGTAACTAACGTGCATACCTCGGCACAAGTAAACAATGCAAAAACAATGTGTAACGAGCAGGGAACGTATTTTTAGGACCTAAAAACCTATAAAAAAGGCAAAATAAAATAACGAAATAGGCTGGAAAAGGCAAAATAAAATAGCGAAAAAGGCAGGAAAAGGCACTAGGTATTGCAAAAAAGGCAAAAAAAGGCAAAACAAAATAGCGAAAAAGGCAGGAAAAGGCAAAGACAAGTATTGCAAAAAGGCAAAATAAGGCACTAAAAAAGACAGAAAATACGAAGAACAGTCAAAAAATATATTTATTTTAGAAATGTTTATATTACAAGTAAAAAGGGAAAAACTATGAACTAGTTTCATTATATGAAAAATTTGTAACTTTGAATCTTTGACTATTTTATCCTTTCGAGTTTCTAACTCATAAAACTTTAATCTGTATAGTTGTAGTAACATTGAACCACAAGATGCATTTTGAAGTTTTCTGGCAGCATTTTCATTCAATTTTCGCGAAGAAAAGCCTTGAATGTATTAAATGTGCACTCGACGTGAGTTGATACAAGTGGAGCCCAATTTAAATATGGAACGTTTGAAACGTTCATAATATCAGAAATAAGGGCGTTTTCCTCGCCCTTTACAATTTTACCCACACCCCTTATTGTCTCCAAGCCTACGTTAGCTGAGAAAACGGCTTTGAATTTTTTCAACACCAATTTGGCAAGAGGTCCCTGCGCTTCTATAAGCCGCATGGGCATGCTATAATCACTTTTTTAAAGGTAGAAAAGGTAGAAAAGGCAAAAAAAAGGCAAATATCTTTAAAAAGGCAAAATAAGACAACATCAAATGTGTATATATGGAATCAGGGAAAGCTAAATCGTGGACATTCTTAATCGAATATACTCTATCTCTTTAGCAGAAAAAAGGCAATTTCCATAAAATCCGTTCCCTGGTAATGAGAATAGCTCGCAAATCTCTTTGGCTACATTAAGTAGTGAACTTGCTGCGTTTAAGTCTGAGTATGCTCGCGCAATGCAAATGATTAGTGCTCTTCATGCAGACAAACAGCGCGTGTTAATCAAAACCGATGAGCTGCAATCGGAAATCAAAGCTATGCATACACGTCAGACCGAAGATATTGCCTCTGCCCTTGCCTTGCTCACTGCTGAGGTTAAAGATCTTCGTTTGTGTGTAAATGCATGCGAGTGCCGTAATAGAAACGAGATAAGTGCAAGAAACAAAAGCAAGCAAAAAAACTCTTCGTCGTCTTCTACTTTGTCTGATTCTACTCTAATAAACAACTCATCGTCATCTACGTTGTCTGCTGATACACTCGCAGCTAAGGCGGGTCAAATGAGTGACCAACGTAACCCTACTGCTGTTTGTGAAGCCGCTATCTCAATACCTGCTTCTTATGCTGATGTTGCTAACAAGGCTTGTGTGGTTGATGATGACTATGCTGCCCCGACTTCTGCCCCTGCTGTACAATCTCAACCAAACGCTGATGCTCTGTCGATACATCGCTCATCACTCCCACCGGCTGAATCTAACTGGCATTCGCCTGCACAGTGGTCGCGAATGCAAAGAAGAAAGCCCAAAANTCTGAATCTAACGGGCATTCGCCTGCACAGTGGTCGCGAATGCAAAGAAGAAAGCCCAAAAAACAGAATACTGCCGACGTCGTCATTGGTGTTAACAAAAGCACTGATCTTGATGTAGCCGCATCCAAAAAATGGATCCATCTGTCGTCCTTCAAACCTAAAATATATTAAATATTATTACCTATGTAGTGAAAAACGCCAAAATTGATAACAGTCAAATTGCTTGTTTTCCTCTCGTTACAAAAGACACTGATATTAATAAGCTAAGGAAAATTAACTTTAAGCTTGGTGTTTCGACTACGCTCCTCGACAAGGTTTTAAGTCCAACGTTATGGCCAGCCGACGTCAAAGTTCGACCTTTTCAACTTATGCAAAATGCTACTGAAGAAAATGAGACTGCCTAGCAAGTAACATCGAATGTTGCTGTTAATAGTTCTATTGCTCCTTTCAAAGTCCCTTGTTTGAAAGTTTACTTCCAAAACATTTCTGGAAGGCGAACGAAGGCTAATGTGGTTCAGGCGTTTAGTGCGCAATTGGACTATGATATTATTGTAATTGTAGAGACCTGGCTAAACTCGGATTTTTTCGACAGTGAATTCTTTGATTCTAATACTTTTAACGTATTCCGCAAAGACAGGGATGCCGCTAAAACGGGCTGTTGTCGTGGTGGTGGTGCTCTGATTACCATACATCGTAGGTTCCAGGCTTACCCGATTACACTTCGTTGTGATGACTCGCGGCTTGACCAGCTCTGTGTTTGTGTCAAAGGCTCCACGTCTTGTGGCTCCTTACATTTGATAGTATCATATATTCCTCCAAATAGTCCATTTGACTTGTATAAGGCACATGCTGACAATATTGTCTCTCTAACTTTAAGTGAGGTAAATGAAAACCATATTTGTGTTCTTGGAGATTTCAATTTAAATAATGTTTTGTGGTCTAATCATTTTTCTAAATCTGGCCTTATTCCAAATAATATTAGTGCCGCACACGAATCGTATTTTATTGACAGTCTTTTAAGTCTTAACCTAGTTCAAATTAACAATTTCTTTAACAAGTTGAATAAGATTCTTGATCTCATTTTTGTTAGTGACAACATAAATTATACCTTGTCTGAAAGTGGCTCCTCCCTTACTCCGGCTGGTATGCAGCATGTTTCTCTAGATTTATACGTTGAGTTTTATAACTTTGCTGTTCCATATTCCGATGATAATTTATCGTTTAACTATTTTGCTTGTAATTTTAAAATTCTGGATAACTTAATAAGTAATACCAATTGGAGTGAACTACTTTCGGATATGGATATCTTTAGTTCTTTTTCTACTTTTAAAACTACTATGCGTGAAATTTGCTTACGGAATATACCAGTTAAGAAAAAAAACTATATAAACGACCTTGGTATACTAAAGATCTAAAAAAGCTAAAAAAATCTTTAAAATAAGCTTTACAATAAGTTTAAACTAACTAAGAATCATTCGCTCTTTGTTAAATATCAACATTACGCTAAAGAGTTTACGAATTTAAATAAACTTCTTTATAATAATTATATACGCAATGCTGAGTCCGACATTAAATCTAACCCTAAGCGCTTCTGGAATTTAGTCAAAGCAAGAAAGGCATGTTCGAATATTCCTTGTGCGGTTTTCCTTGAGGATAAATTTGTGTGTACCCTTAGTGAAGCGGCTAATTTGTTTGCAGAATTTTTTAAATCAAATTTTGTTTGCGAAAATGCGGACTCCCACACGGATTTTTCAGCCGATATATATTCATTGCTTGATTTTGGCACCTTGTGTCTTTCCGCAGAGGATGTTTCAAAGGGGATCCTTGCACTTAAATCCTCTACACATACGGATATTGATGGCCTTTCGGCTCTCTTATTAAAAAGTTGCCCTGCGATGGTTCAGCCTCTGTGTTTAATATTTAATAAATCGCTTTCCTCTGGGATTTTCCTGGATGATTGGAAAATAACCACCATTACCCCTATTTTTAAAAGGTGTAAAAAAAATGATGTTCGCAACTATCGGCCTATTTCTAAGCTCTCAACGATTTCTAAAGTTTTTGAACACATAGTTAAAGATAAGATTAACTTTGCGCGTTAAATCGCTTGTTTGCCATAATCAGCATGGCTTTGTCGGTGGCAGATCTACTGGCTACCAATCTCACAGTTTTTAGTGAGTATTGTATTGCGGCCCTTTCTCCGGCCTTCAGGTGGATTGCATTTACACCGACTTCTCAAAAGCTCTTTGACAAGGTTTCACACAAGATTTTAATTGAAAAACTGCTTGCTTGGGGTTCCAGTTCTATTTTCTTGGACTGGATTAATTCCGACCTGTGTAATAGGCGTCTTCTGGGGTCCCTCAAGGTAGCATCCTAGGCCCTCTTCTTTTCGTGTTATTTATTAACGACGTAACTACGTGATCTCGATAGCCTTTTCACATGGTGCCTAAAATCTCGTCTTTCACTCAATATCAAAAAGTGCTTTAGTGTTACATTTTCCAGACTACTTAAAGAATGTACACGAAAAAAACTGGTCGCACATAACCAAGCATAGCTCGGTCAATCATAACATTAAAATAAAAATCGGTAGACACTTAAAAAGCTGGAAGCATTTTCCACCTTACTGCATCATTTATTTTTAGTAACAAAAATCAGTGTAGAAACGAGGACCAAGAAAGAAATCGATCGCGAGTTAATATTGCGCAAAAAGCTGGAAAATCCCAGCATGTTCCATAATGACATCGCAAAAAAGCTAAAATTTCCAAAGTCTACCGTTACTTATGTGCTTAAAAAATACAATGAATGTTTATCTTTAAAAAGGAACCCTGGTAGTGGCAGAAAAAAAGGATTTGCTTGCGAAATTAAGGCAAAGGAAGTGTTATCTGCTTTTAAGAAAAATCCTGGACTTTCGGTAAGAGATGTCGGCAAAAAATTAAACATGTCGTCTTCGTATATACAAAAAGTATCCAAAACAGCAGGACTACGTTCTTACAAAGTGAATGCAGCACCTAATCGCAACGGTAAGCAAAATTTGTTGGCGAAACAACGTGCTCGGAAATTGTACGACAGTCTCATACAAAAATTTGGCTGTATTGTTATGGATGACGAATCGTACGTAAAAGCCGATTTTAAACATATCCGGGGCCGCGAATTTCACACTGCAAATAAAAGAGGCAATGTTGCAGATAAATATAAAAACAAAAAGTTTGACAAATTTCCCAAAAAGTTTCTCATTTGGCAGGCAATTTGCCAATGCGGCTTCGAAAGTGATCCTTTTGTAAGCACTGGTACAATTAACCAAGAAATTTATGTTAAGGAGTGTCTGCAAAAGCGACTTTTACCTCTTATACGGCTTCATAAAGATCCGGTGCTTTTTTGGCCTGATCTCGCGATATGTCATTACGGAAAAATGGCTTCAGGATGGTAACATAGAAACAAAGTGTATTTTGTAGCAAAAGAGGTGAATCCACCTAATTGTCCAGAGCATCGGCCGATCGAAACCTACTGGGCCGTTATGAAATCCAAACTTCTTAAGACCCACAAAGCTGTAAAAAACGCACAACAATTCAAAAATAAATGGCAGCTGGTTTCCAAGGAAATCACTTAAACTTCTGTGCAAGGGCTAATGAAGGACATAAAGTCAAAATTGCGATCGTTTGCTTATTACAAGGAGAATTAACTATTTTTTAACGAATTTCAATAAAACTAAGTTTAGATGTAAATATATGTAAATATCGTTGAATTCCATTAATATATTTATGTTTTAGAACGTTTTAACTGTGACCAGTTTTTTTCGTGTACATTCTTTAATCCCTTAAATACCATTTATCGTATTTCGAACCGCGATTTGCTTTGTGTCTCTTGGGGTTATCTTCGATTCCAAATTTTCATTTAGTAGTCATATTAACTATATTACCTCTAAGTCCTACTCTGTACTTGGCTTCATTAGACGGAACGCTACTAAGTTTTCTGACCCGTATACTATGAAATTACTTTATACATCATATGTTCGTTCTCATTTAGAATATGCGGTTGTTGTTTGGAGACCTAGTATCAGCTTTACAGTAATAGAATTGAACGTGTACAAAAAGTATTTCTGAAATTTGCCCTGCGCTTCCTAAGATTTCAGACCCCGATTCCATCGTATGAATCACGCTTATCGCTAATCAATTTAAAAACTTTAAATAACCGTAGGACAGTTCTATCTCTGTCTTTTACACACGGTATCATTAATGGACTTATTGATTGTCCCTACTTACTAAATAGGATTAGTTTCAATATTCCTCGGCGGACCCTTCGCAACTTTTACCCCTTCTACGGGGAGAATCAGAAAACCATCTTTGCGAGTAATGCTCCAATTGCGCGAGCTACACGGGATCTTAATCTCATTGCTAACTCGGTAGCTCTTGACTTCTCATTGTCGAAGGGCTCTTTTTTAAATCTTTTGTATACCATTTTCTAGTAAATTTTTCCCATTTTTATTTCTTTTTTATTTATACATATGTAAGTTATTTGCTAATCTGTAAGAACTTTGTATGTTCATAGGCAATAAATAAATAAATAAAGTAAATAAAACAAAATAAAAAAATATTTTGTTTTTCCTATTGATATTTTATGTCCAAAAGTAGTTAGCTTCAAGTTAATGCAGAGGTAACCACCCTTGACTACATCTAATGCAGTGGTAAACCACCCTTGACTATTTCGCGGCCATCGCCATAGAAATATAATTAGTTTTCGTCAAAGAAAATATACAGATAATAAGTGACTTTTAGCTCCTTCCTAATCAACTTAAATATAGCTTACAGTTAGATACGTTTCCTGTAGGGTACCTATAGCAGGGCTGGCGAACCTAAGGCACGCGTGCCATTGANTCCTTGACTATTTTGCGGCCATCGCCATAGAAATATAATTAGTTTTCATCAAAGAAAATATACANTCAAGTTAATGCAGAGGTAACCACCCTTGACTACATCTAATGCAGTGGTAAACCATCCTTGACTATTTTGCGGCCATCGCCATAGAAATATAATTAGTTTTCATCAAAGAAAATATACAGATAATAAGTGACTTTTAGCTCCTTCCTAATCAACTTAAATATAGCTTACAGTTAGATACGTTTCCTGTAGGGTACCTATAGCAGGGCTGGCGAACCTAAGGCACGCGTGCCATTGATGGCACGCAGCAAACTAATTTGGGCACGGTATTAATTGAGGACCCAATGCCTCAATTACTAGTAGTGGTATTTACTACCTAATCGACACGATTTCTCTTTTTCGTATAAATTGGAGATCAAAGATCTACTCATACCCAAGAAAACAGGTTAAAAGAGGCGAAAATGCAGACAGTAAGCAACAAAATCCACATCAGAAATTCGACTCCTGACTTCTATTGCATCATTCATCAATGAGCTTTGCGCGCAAAGCATGGCTTCGTCTCCCTTGGTGATATAATGGGCGTAGTTCTCAAAAATAATGAACCTCGAAGGTTTGAGGCTTATACGTGGCTTGCAAAATTGGATAATTATATTGCATAGATCTCATTCGCGCTTTTTAGGCTAAACTGAAAGTTATTGGTAAAGATATTGAGGCATATTCATAGTCGAAATAAAGTCTACTCTAAATTTAGTAGCAGCTTTATTGGCAGAGATTACATTGATAATTATGTCAAAAAGCTGCAACTAACTTTAATTTCGCCTTTATTTAGACTATGTATACGCCCCATTGTTTTCAAAAATTGCAAATGTTTGCAAACTTAACAAATATAAAATCAGATTTGAATTTAGATGAAAGACAGATTAAGTCTTTAAAGAGTTTTCTTTCGAAATTAATTCTCTCATCGACTAATTTTCATAGAGGTTTTTTGAATTCATGGAGTTATCGGAAACACTCAAATTTACTATGTATCCTGATGTGATTTCACTTGACAAACTGACCTTGTTTAAATTTGCTAATACTAAGATTTTAGAAACTTGGAATTTAATTCCAGACATTCAAGGCAGAAGCTGGCATTTTCACGCAAGGTACATAGACACATTTCATTCGTTTTTTTTTTTACGATTTAAGTGTCAACCAATGTCTCCAAGAACGGTGATAAGTCATGACTTCTTTTTGGCACGTCATAGCTACATTGAAAAATCCTTTGGAAATACAGTATATTTTGCTTAGCTGCCCATTCTTCTTTGCATGANATAAGTCATGACTTCTTTTTGGCACGTCATAGCTACATTGAAAAATTCTTTGGAAATACAGTATATTTTGCTTAGCTGCCCATTCTTCTTTGCATGAAAACTTGTACGCTTAACCGAAAAAAGCACTTAAACAAATTCTCTTTACTACTTCAATGAGGAAGGATCCAAATCCCTATGAAACGAAGTAATGGAAGACCACTTGCCACGTAGAAATAACTGGAAGCGAAATTTTTTACGAATGGTATCTAATATAATGGTATCTACATAAAGTGATATCTGTTTTCGTTGTTCTGGGAGATGAGCAAAACAAATAAAAAAATTGTAAAATTAGGGTAAGTATAGAGCCAGGCAGGTAACGTAATACTTTCTTTGATAATTGATAATAATTACAAATTTTTAAGGCAGATACCGCTAATTTGCAAGTATGTTGAATGCATCTATCGGTGCAGTTTCCTTATAAATGTTAAAAATATACACACTGTATCAAATCCGCCTCTGTTGCAGATACAAATTCAACCTCACCATCATCAGCATGTTCTCGCTTTAGCAGGTATGTCGGGCAGTTAGATGCTAGAAAGTTGGCATTTAATATTTCTGGGTTCAGACAACACACGCACTTGTCCTCACCTGAGACTTTCAGGAATTTAAGATTTTTCCAAATGGCCTTTGAAGGTAAACTTTCATTAAGCTTACATTGAAGGTATAACTTTTTGGCTTCTCTGGCGCTTGAAGTTACTTTATTTCTTGCAACACGACATTTTTCCCACGATTGAGTACTTCTATCATTTGACCAATTCTTATATGCTTTACTACGCTTCCTAATTAAAGGCAAAACGTCCGACGTAAACCATGGTTTCTTATTACTATGCATTTTCACTTTACACACTGGATGGTTGACTAGTGCATTGAAATGTTGCAACTGTTGTGAATGACCAACACATATTCCAGCTAAGCCCAGCAGCCTCCTTATTTAAGAGATCACGCTTAAAATCTCTAAAAAAAAACAACTCTTTGCTTGATTTTGCCTATTGAAATTAATGTGTATTTAGCCTCATCCTTGCAAGGGCTTAACACTCGCACAGAAGGTGTTCGACTATCTCTTTTGAGCCAGAGTCATCTCAACACTGCAGTAAGTTAGTAGGTATCTTTGTTCATTCCTAAGAGAGCTTTGGTCTAAGTGCGTCGTAGGACACCCAGAACTGCCTGGTAATCCTGTACGAGCCTTTACGAGTGGAAATTTTAGGCAATGACATGAAATTTTCGATACGATTCGACTCTCGAAAAACGTCTTGTATTCGACACAACACTCGCAATGAGGCTGAATATTTTATATTTATTTATGCATTTATTTAATGTCTTCTAACAAATCAGAACAGACATTTAGGAAATTAATACTTAACAACAGCAGTTAGAGTGAATAATAAAAAATATAAATAAAAATACAGCTAGTACAATTGAAATTATGTAGATACTAACAAAAGAAATATTTTAATTGTTAATTGAAATTCGCAAATCTGTACTAAAATAAATTATTAATAATAAAAGGCAATAATATTAAAACATGTGTGATGTATTATTTTGGGTTTTTACATAGAAAATTATTTTTTAGTTGCGTTTGAAATAAATGTTTGGTACCCGAGAAGTTCAAATCTATAAAGTTAGAGAGATAATTAAACTCAGACAACGTCTCTGTCACTTAATGGAAAAATACCGATCAGTCGACAATATTCAATATTCTCCAAATTACAGTATAAAATAACATGCTTTTTAAAATGATCAACCGAAAATGATGTAGTTGGCCAACATTTCAAGAAACTTAATTCCGCTGGGAAGTAAGTAATATATCTCTAATATCAGCCATTGTGGCATAGCTAAGGTTTCTGGCCAAAATACTTTAAGTTTATATATATATATATATATTTGTGTTCAACAACTGGCAATGCTCTTTCACAGTTGCCACAGTTTCCAAACTGTTTTAATGTCAAACCTTTTGTATGAATCTACCGTCAAAGTACCAAAATTTGCCTTAATGAACGCCAAGTCTGTTCGGATTTCTTCAAGCTGTAGCAGTATGTATGTATACTTGCATTGTATCAAGGCGAATTCATATAAGGTGGTAGCAGGTTTATTAAAAACATATGTATGAATGCGCCTTGTTTCCCGAATCTATTGTCTCATTTTCGCCGAAAATATATGAAATGTTGCCAAATATGCACGTAAGTGGAATATATGCAAAAACCAACAAAATTGAAAAAATATGCAAAATAAGCTTTTTCAAGCATATGCATCTTTATCTCGCTAGGTGGAAACTGGGTCGAGATATTTTGAAAACCCCGTTTTTATGGTCCGATTTGGTTCAAAATTAGCGTTTGTAGTTGAAACATGATAAGTCATAATTTCCAAAGAATTTACCTTGAATTGGTGCTGAAGTCAAAATATAAAGTATATTCGATATAACATTCAAAATAAAAAAGGTTTAACATTAGATTTTTTCAGTTTGATATGTTCAATGGTCACGTTCGACATAATGGAAATGCCCATATACACATTTCGCTTAGCCTTCTGTAGCACCACCTTGAAAAACCCCACCCTCTAATATAAAGTCAAGGTAATTTTGTTATATCCGATCGTACTATTTGTCCTGAGCTCTCCATTACTTACGCTATAATATACCGTTGCATTCATTTCGAGATATTAGATCGGCAGCTAACTTTTATGAAAGCACTAATACATACATACTTTATCAAAACGTGTAGACGGTACTAGAATTACATAGAATTAAAATAAGACTTACTTGTTTCTTGTGTCGCTCTCCAAAAGTTGGAGTTTGTAGTAAGAATTTTTATTGCGTTGAATATCTGTTAAGCCGAGAACGATATTATATTTGTCCTTGTTATCCAAATAAACATGGGCAATGTCTTGCAGTCCACTTTCTGGATCAACAGCCAATCCGTCTTTTATTTTCAAAGTCATTGACTTTGCGACGGATTTCGTATAAATACTTTTTGACTTCTTAGGATTANGCTTGGCCTTCTGTAGCACCACCTTGAAAAACCCCACCCTCTAATATAAAGTCAANATAATGGAAATGCCCATATACACATTTCGCTTAGCCTTCTGTAGCACCACCTTGAAAAACCCCACCCTCTAATATAAAGTCAAGGTAATTTTGTTATATCCGATCGTACTATTTGTCCTGAGCTCTCCATTACTTACGCTATAATATACCGTTGCATTCATTTCGAGATATTAGATCGGCAGCTGACTTTTATGAAAGCACTAATACATACATACTTTATCAAAACGTGTAGACGGTACTAGAATTACATAGAATTAAAATAAGACTTACTTGTTTCTTGTGTCGCTCTCCAAAAGTTGGAGTTTGTAGTAAGAATTTTTATTGCGTTGAATATCTGTTAAGCCGAGAACGATATTATATTTGTCCTTGTTATCCAAATAAACATGGGCAATGTCTTGCAGTCCACTTTCTGGATCAACAGCCAATCCGTCTTTTATTTTCAAAGTCATTGACTTTGCGACGGATTTCGTATAAATACTTTTTGACTTCTTAGGATTATCGTCCCCTTGTGAAATACGCGAGTTGGGATCAGTACCCCAATCACAAAGGGTGGTACTGCTAATATAATTAATTACATTGGCAGAACTACCTTCAACCAAATCTAAGTAATCTATAGGTATCACATGGATTCCAAGCTCTTTCGCCCGTTTCATGCGACTTCCCATACGTTTTACTTCCGCGATTGTTGAAAAAACTGCAGCAGTATGTTCGGTTATATTTGATGTAATATCGCCGCCAAGTTTATTCACACGCATTTTTAGATCTTTTTCGCAATTTTTCTGGCCAATATATGCAAATTTAAAATTATAAAGAGGCGGCCGCTGTCGTTTAACTTTCGGTCTGAAATAATAACAGAGAATAAGCATGTCATAAATTAAAACAAATGAACGTATTTTTATAAAGCAACTCTTTGCATTTTAGTAAAGGGAATGTATGTATTACTTAACTACGAAAAATATATGAAAAAGCGGGATTTTTGTATGGATCTCCACTTTGCGGTTCCAAACATACCAATCCAATGTTACGCAGGGTCAAAGATCACAAAAAACGTTTTTCGCAAAAATCTTATTAACGGTTACTATTTTGTCTTGACTGTACAAATGTCTTTATTCAACGGAATCCAAAATACCCTTAATGGGGAAGGTGCCTCTGCCCGGCTGGTTGAAGTCCTCGGGAAGACAAAGGCGGACATCATCGCCAGCCAAGAAATGTGATGGACGGCGCAAGGAAAAGTAAGTGTGAAGCCTTACGACGTCTACTACAGTTGCCACGNTCGCCAGCCAAGAAATGTGATGGACGGGGCAAGGAAAAGTAAGTGTGAAGCCTTACGACGTCTACTACAGTTGCCACGTAAAGGAGCACAAATTCGGTGTTGGTAGGAGAGAGACTCCGTCGCCGAGTACTGGCAATCCCCCCGTGGACGAACGTCCAAAGATCTCTTCTATGAGCGCTCGGAGCGTACATACGAGCGCTGCCCCCGCCACGATGTCAAAATCGTGCTCGGCGATATATATGCTAAGGTGGGCAAGGAAGGGATCTTTAGCGCCACTGTCGGAAAATTCAGCCTCCACGACGAAATGTCCGATAACGGACTGAGGCTGTTCGACTTCGCCGGGGCCTGAAACATGGTAAGATGTAGTACTGGGTTCCAGCATAAGAACATCCACCAAGCTACATGGTTGTCTCCAGATCAAAAAACGAGAAACCAAATCGACCATGTTGTGATAAACGCATACCTTATGCTTCCAGCGTTTTAGACGTGCGTGCACTCCACCAAACATCACTATATTGTTGCAGCCAAGATACGCAAGCGCCTCTGTGCAGCAAAAAATATGCGCCCAACAATGCAAGGAAAGCTTAACGCCGAAAAGCTGCAATNTGTTGTGATAAACGCATACCTTATGCTTCCAGCGTTTTAGACGTGCGTACACTCCACCAAACATCACTATATTGTTGCAGCCAAGATACGCAAGCGCCTCTGTGCAGCAAAAAATATGCGCCCAACAATGCAAGGAAAGCTTAACGCCGAAAAGCTGCAATCACAATAGACGGCTTATTTATTGGCCACTCGACTCACACACGTGCTCTCTAAGAGCACTCTTCAACAATCCGACGTACGCGAGCAGTGGAACAACATTTCCCGATCATTAAGTACCGCCGCCGAAGAAGTTGGATTTCAGCGAGCCCGAAAAAACAACTGGTACGATGAGGAATGTCAAGAAGCCTCAGAGAAAAAAGACGCCGCCTATAGGGCCACGCTGCACAGTGTTTCGACTATATGGAGGCAGGTTGAACAAAGTCATGGTGGCAGTTGCTAAAAAAAAACCGGTTTGACTTAGAGAGGGAATAGTAAAAGTCATAAGTACCACCTTCTTCACGAACGATACATTTCCAAAAAAATACGGGAATGGGCGCGATACCGACTAATCAGTTTAGTTGCATTTGGCGCTGAACCTATTAAAGAAAGTGTTTCTTTTTCAATTGTAATTATCTAAATGTCGTGGAATATTTAGGTGAAGGTATTTATTATTTATTTGGTATTTTCCTATTTTCTTACCAAAAAATTTACTTTGAAATGTAGATGCTAAAGATTATTAGTAAAAAAAAGTGTGAGTACCGGTCCGTCAGGTCTTGAAATTAGACTAATATTTTAGAGAATTTTATGTAGTGTTCGAATATATAATTTGATCTTTGCGCGCGACTTTGCAAATATATCTAATTTTTGATTTTCAGCTTCTTTTTGCATAATTTAGCGAAAAGAATTTCTCAAACAATGAAAAAATCCCACCAGATATTGGGAAAAAAGCGAGTATTGACACCTAAGTCATTTTATTGTATAACCTTTGTTTTCTGAGAGTGGAAAGCAGGAAACAAAAATTACCCAAAATTCCATCACATTTAATGACTGGGCCCACATTTTTTGTGAGTTTTGAACGTTATAGTAATCCAATCTTCCCCATATTTTATATTTTTTCTAATAAAATAAAGACTACAAACTAAATTTCATCGAAATCGGATGAAATTTAATGTTTCCGCCCACAAGAGTAGAGGGCGTGGCAATTATTCCATCTTTACAAAATTTCATAATTCTCTATTTCTAAGTAAAACTAGACCACATGTCAAGTTTCAGTGAAATCGGTGCAGGTGTACTATTATTTCCATCTGCCTCCATAAAGTCGAAACACTGTGCGCTGAGATCGGGCGCAACGCGAGCCATGTGGGACCGTTATATGGAACTGAAGAAGGAAGCGAGACGTATTTGCCGCAATAAGGAGATGCCGAAATACGTGAGTGCGAAGAGATTGAGATGCTGGCCGACATGAAAAATGCCCGAAAATTTTACCAGATGGTTAGGCGACTTACGGAAGGTTTCAAGACCAGGGCGAAGAATGGCGACCTAGTGACCTAGTGGAGTCGATGTTCCACCGCCTGACTATGACGAGGTACGAATAGCGATAGCGCGCTTGAAAAACAACAAAGCTGCTGGAGCTGACAGCCTGCCAGCTGAGCTATTCAAGTACGGCGGCGAGGAGTTGATAAGGTGCATGCATTTATGCAAAATATGGTCAGATGAACACATGGCCGACGACTGGAATTTAAGTGTGCTCTACCCAACCCACAAGAAAGGAGATCCCGCCATTCACGCCAACTACCGCGGTATCAGCCTTCTAAGCATAGGTTATAAGGAATTATCGAGTGTATTGTGCGAAAGATTGAACCCCACCGTCAATTCACAATACGCCAAATCTTGGAAAGGCCCGCGAGATAGGATTGACACACACCATCTATTTGTCGATTTCTGAATTTGGTATCCCCGCGAAACTAATACGGCTGTGTAAAATGACGTTGAGCAACAGAACTGAACCGCTCAGGCACAATACTTTACAAGAGCGTACAATTGCTGGCGTATGCCGACGACATCGATATTATAGGTAAAAACACGGGGTACGTCTGTTCTGCCTTCTCGGGATTGGATAGAGAAGCGAAGCGAATGGGTCTGGTTGTGAACGAGGACAAAACGAAGTATCTCCTGTCATCACACAAACAGTCAGAGCATACGCGTCTTGGCCAGTGTTGACAGTTACAAGTTTGAAAAACTAGACGACTTCGTTTATTTGGGATTCAGCTTTAACACCAATAATGATGTCTTGAAATCCAACGGAGAATCACTCTACTTTGGACCGAGTAGGCAATTGAGAAGTAAAGTCCTCTCTCGTCGTTCACACTCTATAAGTCACTCACCATGCCTGTGCTGGTGTATGGCGCGGACAAAGAAAACATCTGAAGCGGCTCTTGGAGTTTTCGAGAGAAAGATTCTGCGAAAGATTCACGGACCNTTCAGCTTTAACACCAATAATGATGTCTTGAAATCCAACGGAGAATCACTCTACTTTGGACCGAGTAGGCAATTGAGAAGTAAAGTCCTCTCTCGTAGATCACACTCTATAAGTCACTCACCATGCCTGTGCTGGTGTATGGCGCATGGCGCGGAAGCNAGAAGTAAAGTCCTCTCTCGTAGATCACACTCTATAAGTCACTCACCATGCCTGTGCTGGTGTATGGCGCGGACAAAGAAAACATCTGAAGCGGCTCTTGGAGTTTTCGAGAGAAAGATTCTGCGAAAGATTCACGGACCTTTACGCGTTGGCGATGGCGAATACCGCAGACGATTTAACGATGAGCCGTATGAGCTTTACAATGATAGACATAGTGCAGCGAATTAAAATTCAGCAGCTCCGCTGGCGTGGCCATGTCGTTCAAATGGACAGAAACGCTCCTGCTCTGAAAGTATTCAACGCGGGCCGCGATTCTGGTAACAGAGGAAGAGGAAGGCCTCCTCAGCGTTGGGAATATGGTAGAGAAGGACTTGGCTTCACTTGGCATTTCCAATTGGCGACAGTTATCACAGAAGAGAAATGAGTTGTATAAACCGAGTTATGTATGAATACGGGTGCGTTCAGAAATGCATCAAGCCAAAGCAATCACAGTCTTTTATTTCTAAACTATAATTGACTTTCAACAGTGGTTGCGCATATTTGACAGTTCCATCAATTATAGTTTAGAAATAAAAGAGACTGATGCTTTGGCTTGATGAATTTCTGAACGCGCCCTACATATTTATGTATGCTGGCCTACGGCCAATAAAAAAAAAAAATATCCAAACAAGCAACAAAATTCAATTCGTTTTGTTTACAGATCTTCATTACGTTCCAAGGCTACGATTCCGCTGGGGCCTACTGTCTCTAATCCACCATCGAACACAGAGCAATTTGTAGAATCGGACGGTGACGATGAATTAGACCCAGCCGCCAAAGGCACAAAAGTAGCTTCGGAGCCATACATATATAACTACGCAAGTTCACCGAGAAAGGCAAGAGCAACCGCCACAGCAGCGGTTGCAAGACACGGCAGCAACAACAACCGCCACAGCAGCGGATTGTATGGCATATCGGTATCAATGACAATATGGCCATCCCTAACACGATAGCATATTCTACGACGCAAATGGGCGACGAATATAAATTCGCTGGCAACCCTCTTTCTCTGAAAGTTTTCAACGCGGGCCGCGATTCTGGTAACAGAGGAAGAGGAAGGCCTCCTCAGCGTTGGAAAGACGGTAGAGAAGGACTTGGCTTCACTTGGCATTTCCAATTGGCGTCAGTTAGCACAGAAGAGAAATGACTGGCGTGCACTTTTGGACTCGGCCAAAATCGCTTAGGCGGTTACAACGCCAATAAATAAGAAGAAGAAGGAATGGGCGACGAGTACAAGTTCGCTGGCAACCCCATAGTCGGCCACTTGTTCTTAGACTCGATATCCGGAACGGCCGGAAAGTGAACAGAGTGAATGAAAAAAATAGTGTGGAAGAGGGCATTGCACAGTGGCCAATTTTTCGAAAAAGCTGGCCAAAAGTCGAAGCGTGGTACAATTGTAATCAAACCTTGTGTATTCGTCTTTATTTTGGTTGCTGGTTTTAAATTTCACCACATAATTTCGAAATTCAAAATGGCGGATCCATAATGGCTGCTGTGTACGCTTAAAATAATCAGATTTTTAGCAAAACTAAGGTAGTTAAGTAAAACAGGTCATGTTTTCGGCTTTTCTGTTATATAATGTGATGTAGCGGTTAGCAATACACGCTATCATTCCGCAGGGACTGGGTTCAAGCCCAATTTCCGACCAACATCAAAAAATAAGAAACAAACAAGTTTTTTGTAANTGCTTGAAAATTGTTATTTTTTTTTTAAGATAATACCACGATTTGAACAACGACGAAAACTCTAATTTACGAAAAGTTTAGAGCGAATTGCTAGCAACAGTCTCTTNAAACACTAACGAGGTCTTAATGTTTGTTTCTAAAAATCTTGATGTTCAAATTTACACGGGAACTGCGGGATTTTGAATGAATCAATAAACAATACATACATATTTGTTGGTACAGGAATATATTTTTAAGATAACAATTTTATACACCGTCAGACTCGCAGTAATCTGAAGTATCTAAGCTCGTATCTATATTTACGGATGGCAATTCCGCATCCGCATTTACACAGTTGATAATAATTTAATGGCATCTGACGTCAGTTTATGATTTTATTTTGGTGGGTTTAAACGTAAACTTGAAATGACAGGGCCGAGGATACAAGCAGCCGATATTTTTTAATATCCTTATTCCTTGACTCTTGGGTTTCTTCGGAAAGTTACCCAATTGGCAGGGGTGCCCATTCAATAATGAGAGGCCCATGGATGAGCACTCTAATATAGTAGTACTTTCTGACATCATTTAAATTCTAAAAACATCCAATCTTTAAAACATTAAAATCTTGACAAATATTGTTTTTACTTGATTTAAATCTTTTAAACATAAAAAAATTAAGAATCGCGTATAAAAACTGATGTCCAAACTACAGTGGCGGCTTGTGGCAGGTGGTTTTAACCAAGGTGGATGGGAAAAACTTCAATATATATGAAAAAGAAAATTAGACCGCCCATCTCGACCACTCTCGTAACTATTTTCCTAATCCATCATAATGAGTAAACAAAAAAATCAATCCGTGAATATCTATGTCGTACGTCAGCTTTCAGATGGCGTGACAATGAAAAGCATGTTTTACATACTCTAGATTACAATGTCCATGAGCGGATGCTTGAAAATTGTTATTTTTTTTTTAAGATAATACCACGATTTGAACAACGACGAAAACTCTAATTTACGAAAAGTTTAGAGCGAATTGCTAGCAACAGTCTCTTCGATCACCTGTAACACTAAATGCCTTAAGAGAATCGACTTGTTGTCTCATAACGATACGCAGTAGAGCACTCCTAACAATATAAGATGGTTATGCATACGAATGCACCAATTTTTATTTTTGACTTTTGGCCAGGGTTTTCCAAAAATTGGCCAGTGTGTATTGGCACGAATTCCACATTACAAATTAATTCGAGGCAGTGTGTAAAATGTAAAAATACCAGCGTTTGTATAAAACGTGCCTACCTGCTGACGACTTGATGTAGTTCGTGTGGATTCATTGTGGAAAGTGTCAGAGGCAGTTGCATTAAGATATTTGGTTGGTTGCACAAAGTGGTAGAAGTGCCTTGATCTTGTGTTGCAAGTTATTATTTTGTAGATTTTTAAAGAGCTGTCATTTGAAATTACTAATCTAAGCGCTCTACATTAGCGTGGGCCGATAAGCCGCTTTTTTAGAATTTGGACTGATAATACCAAAAATATGGTTCATTATGCTCTAAAAACAATCTGGGTGAAAGATGAAGATTTTTGGTCAATATCTTAGGCTCGCCCAAGTCCATCAATGTTCAAGTGCAAAAAATTTTTTTTTTTTAGCTTTCTTCGATTGTCTAGAAAAAAGGCCCCATACCAAATTATGTAAGACTAGTACTTTTGAAGATAATTGCAATTTCAGTAAAAAAAAGTATGTATTAATTTTTATTTCTTAAGAGCATTGAACTTTGATGGACTTGGGCGAGCCTAGATATTGACCAAAAATTGTCAACTTTCACACAGATTGTGTTTAGAGCATAATGAACCATATTTTTGCTATTAACAATCAGAATTCTAAAAAAAAGCGGATTTTCGGCTCACGCTACTCTATATTAATGTAGTAAAAAAAATATATATATACATATATAAATGTATGCATACATATGTATGTAGGTATGCTGGCCTAAGGCAACAACAACCGCCACAGCAACTGTTACAAGAGACGGCAGCAGCAACCGCCACAGTAGCGATTGCAAGACGCGGCAGCAACAACAACCATCACAACACCGGTTGCAAGACACGGCAGCAACAACAACCACCACAGGGCGGCAACTACAACAACGGCAGCCACCGCAGCAGCCACATCGGCAACAACCAGCTGAAGTTACAAGTCTTCAGATGCTCTTCCCACTTCCACTTATGTACGTTCACTAGTTGCCGAATCTCCGCTTTGAGATCCCTGATACAGGGATTTCCGGGATCGGCCTGACGAAGGCTGTCACGCTCATCGGCTATAACAGCCGCTTCAGCGGAGAAATTTAGACGTGGGTCCGTAATGCATCCTGCCAGTACGAAGCGAGCTGCAGCAGCAGTGATAACCCTGCGGAGCTTACGTTCACCAAGGTGGACGTCGGTTGGTGTGGGGAGCGCAGCGAAGGTGCTCTCAGTAAATTCCGCGACGCCTTTCCAATCAGCTTTAGAAAAGTTGATATAGGTCCGGTGTTCCGCGGAAGCAATGTCGGTTGGTTTATCGATCGAGAGGACTATGGGCAGATGGTCTGATGCCAAAGTCAGCATAGGTCGCCATGATATGCTTTTTATCAGACCAGCGCTGACTATTGTTGTCTGGCGAGCTGCAGCAGCTGCCCATAATCCTGGTGGGTGCGTCGTCGTTCATTGTGCAGAATGTCGAATCGTCTATCTGCTCAGCCAAGTCTGTTCCCTACGATCGTTTGACAGGGTTGAGTGTCAAAGATCGTGGTGCGCATTAAAATCACCTAATACCATACGGTTTTCACCTCCGAGGGGCGCATCTATAACAGGGTGATATCTTGCGGGCCGCAAGTGACAGGGGGTATGCACACATTAAATATTTCGAACTCAACATCGCCTGACCGGATAGTAATGCCCTGACACCTCTGGTGTGAGTAAGCTTTGGTCAACCGTGAGGTCACTGTCCAATCTGACGAAGCACGACGACAGGCTCGAAATTTCTTTCGGCGACCATGCTTCGTCGGACCCGGAGCGATGCGCAAGCTATGCATCCTCCGGTGGACAAAGCCAAGCGTGACCAGAAGACTGCACAAACTGCCAACAACTTGTGCCCCCCTTGCTTTCACTTGCGGTGAAGTTCATGTGGCCACCGGGAGGACGAAAGCCCCCAAAGCCATGGGTCCCGACGGAATATGCATGTTGATGCTGAAAAATTTCGGTCCTGCGGGAGTAGCGTACCTAACGGAGGTCCCCAATATGTCAATGGCCACTCTCATCCCAGACATCTGGAAGGTGGGGAGAGTGGTCCCTCTGCTCAAACCGGGGAAAGCAGCCAGCAAAGGTGATTCTTATCGACCAATAACACTCCTTTCCCCGGTAGCGAAGACACTAGAGGCCTTGCTGCTCCCGTATTTCACGAACCACCTGACCCCAGCGAAGCATAAAAATGCACAGTACAACAACAGCACTTAACGCCATAAACACTCAGATAACACGTGGCCTTAACCGTAACCGTCCCTGCGAGAGAACTATTCTAGTAGCGTTGGACCTGTTAAAGGCGTTTGGCACCGTCAGCCACTCCACGCTACTAGAAGATATAGAGGCTTCCTCTCCCACAGAGGCTCAAACGGTGGTCGGCAAATTATCTGAGTGGTCGACAATGGTCGTTAATGTTTAAGAGACAAATCGAGCAAACTCAGAAAAATAAAACAGGGGGTTCCACAGGGTGGTCTCCTTTCCCCGCTACTGTTTAACTTTTATATTTCAAAGCTCCCTCAACCACCAGAGGGAGTCTCGATTGTCTCTTACGCCGACGATTGCTCGATCATGGTGACTGGGGATGGAATTGATGACTTGTGTTCGAAAGTTAACGGGTATCTCTCCGAGCTTTCTCGCTTCTTCACTGCAAGGAGCGTAACTCTCTTCCCTACGAAATCCTCTGCGACCTTGTTCACCACCTGGAGAAGGAGGTCAGGATACCGCTGGGAATTCACGTCGATGATACACCAATTCCGACGGTGAATAACCCCAAAATACTCCGAGTAACTTCGACAGTCTGCTCTCCTTCTCTGCGCACGCAACCGCTATTGCCAACAAAGTACAGAGTCGCAACAAGGTCCTCAAGTCGCTAGCCGGCAGTACTTGGGGCAAAGACAAAGAAACGTGGCTGGCAACATACAAGGTACGGTAATGGTCACCGTGCCAATTTGGGAACACCTAATTTTTGAGGGTAGGAAACCAGTGCAAATTTAATTTCAGTTTTGAGTAGTTAGAAGTGCAGTGATTAAATATACAATAAAAAGATTTATCTATTAGTTGTGATTTTTGTTTACTTATTTGTTGAAATTTCTTATCAAGACGCGCGTGGAGGTACTGTTTTTTAATTGTAATAATATGTACATAAATGCAATCATCACTTTTGATTGTAACCAAATTCAATAAGTAATCAATCATTTACAAAATTTTGCAGTAACGTATATAAGGAATGTAAGTATTTGTTGTACTCAAAACACGACTGCTCCAATGTGGGTACAGCGGCCACAAGTGTACTCAATTTATCCTTATTTTGCAGAGTTTGAAAATGAGTCGTAAGCGAATATTTAAAGCAAGTAACAACTTCCAAGGTCTAGAAGAGGCCATAAGTTCTATCGTAGAAGATAGTTGTGATGGTTTGGAGTATGACTTGGCTATAATTCCCCCGGAACCCAGCGTTGTTACTGACGAAGAAGAGGATTTTGATGACGACGATTCTCCATCTAGCATGCCGAATGATGTTCCCGGAAATATTGAGATATTTGCCCGCGATGTTGATGTTTATTCAGATTCAGAAAATAGCAGTGATGACGAGCCATTAGCTACCAAAAGAGCCCGAATCAGTTTCAGTGTACCTCAAACATCAAATACTCCAGTTTGGCGTAAGTGTACTCCACATTATACAAATACATTTACAGAATCTGACAACCGAGTAATAAATGAGAGTGGCATGAAAGATGAAGTGAAAGATCTCACACCGGTTCAAATATTTGAAATGTTCTTTGACGACGATGTATTTACCATGATTGCCGACTTCAGTAACTTATATGCGAGTCAGAATAGTCGACACAATTTCGTCGTCAGTGCTGGAGAGCTGAAATTTTCTCTGGAATACTAATATTGAGTGGTTATCATAAACTACCTAGAGAGCGTATGTATTGGTCATTAGATGAGGATATCGGAGTCCATGCAGTATCGAACGCTATGTCCAGTAACAGGTTTAGGGAAATAAAAAGGAATTTACATCTTGTAGACAATAACGACGCTCCAAATACTACCGATAAAATGTTCAAAGTACGAAAGCTTGGGGATATGCTCATGAAGAAATTCAACCAATGGAATATTTTTCACGAAAATATTTCCATTGATGAATCCATGGTAAAGTATTACGACCATCATTCGGCAAAACAATTTTTCAGAGGTTTTGGGTACAAAAATTGGGTCGCAGCTAGTTCTTCGGGATATTGCTTCAACTTCGATATTTATTGTAGTAAAGCTGCTACTTCTAGTACGGAGCCTCTAGGAACTAGAGTTGTTAAGATGTTGTTAAATAAAATAACCGATCCTGCAAACCATAAAGTTTTCTTAGATAACTTTTTCAATAGCTATGATCTGCTAAGCGATTTGAGGCAATTAGGTTATCGAGCTACAGGAACCATTCGTGAAAACCGCACTAATGCCCATTGGTAAATGCAAAGGAGATGAAAAAAAATCAAGAGGAGAGTTTGATTACAGATTCGATAAAAGGAATGAAGTGTTACTGGTTCGGTGGAAGGACAACAGCATTTGCACAATGGCAACGAACTATGATTCTTACGAGCCAGTAGGAACTGTAAAAAGATGGTCTGCTGAAAAAAACAAAGGGTTGATTTCAAAATCCCAAAATTCCAAAATTATAATAAGGCCATGGGTGGAGTTGATGAAATGGATCAGTCAATTTCCCTGTATAGGATCAGCATTCACAGTAAAAAATGGTGGTGGGTATTATTCACCTACATGATTGATGTGGCCATATCAAATGCCTGGCGATTGCATGTACATTCCAGAGCAGATACGAAGGACCAACTACTCTTCCGACTAAACATAGCCAAATTTTATCTAAAGCAATCGCTGCAAAGACACTCTGCTCGTCCGTCAACGTCTAACATAGAGGGATTGCAACTCGATGGCACCGATCACGTGCCTGAAAAACTTCCGAACCGAGTACGATGTTTCATTTGTCATAATAGAAGACGCTGGCTCTGTAAAAAAATGCAAGAAACCCCTGTGCATTGAAAAACCGTGTTTTAAAAATTATCACTCTTAAGCGGCCACTGTGCCAATTTGGGTACACACCTTTAAAATGCTGAGAAAAAAATTCCCAATTTTTTCTTCTTCACACATTTAAATGTATCACATTGAATTAATAAATAAACAAAATTTTCACAAAAATTCTTGTAGTTTTGTTTTGACCATTAATGGGTTAAACTACGCAGCACCAGTGTGGTCGCCGGTGACTAGTAGGACGCAGTGGATGAAGCTACAGACGACACAAAACACCGCACTCCGGACAGCGACTGGATGCCTTCTGATGTCACCTGAACACCACCTACACGACGAGGCGAAATTGCTCTCGATCAAGAGCATAATACAATGCAAGCAGTTCCTTGTTGGGAGCCATAGACGTGGTTAGCCAAATGGACAGCTGCTTGCAGAAGAGCCCTAGCCCAGGCACGTCAGGAGGCATCTCTATGAACCGACGGACGAAGTCCAGAGGTTCATTAAACAACCTCTGGACCCGTTAGCTCATCGACAGGCCCTGAACGACATTCACAGGGAGTCAGTCTCGAATTATGTAGACTCCAGACCTGTGAATGCCGTTCTAGGCGCACAACCACCGGAGATTGGCGAGACGGAGCTTCATCTGCCTCGGGAGACAAGAACCATAATAGCCCAACTTCGCTCTGGCTGCTGAAGCAGGTTAAGATGTTCTACTCTTAATGTGCCGTTGCCCTAGATCATTTATTAGTTTAATTGTTTGGCCAGTTGTCCCACCGAATTGTCCATGTGAGGAAACTTCTCTATCTGTCGGTATATGATTAACCAAGTCAACCGAGTCAATATTTTCTAAGTCAATTGCTTCATCGGTATATTCAATTTGCGCATTTGCCTTATTTGCATTTTCTAATCTTAACGAGAACTTTTCCCTTTCCAATTTTATAACTCTTCTTCTGTGTCGTGCACTGCACTGCATATTTGTTTATTTATTTAATAATTTATAATATCAATTTTAATTTATATTATTCACCAGTAAAACTCACTCTTCCTTTCTGCAAACTCAATTTCACTTTTATAAATTCTGTATACCAAAGCGTACACGTGAAACCAGTTGCGCAGTTGCATTATGCCAGAGTAGCCATTACAGAATTTTACTGAATATAGGTATGTTGAAAGATGTTTGTTTAAGCACATGGAACTGACACGCGATATAGCAAGTACAAAATTTAACGTACATAGGTGATTTTAATAGTTCTCAAAAAATATATACTTCTATAAGTTCGCTTTATTTATTATTAATTTATTTATTTTTAATGAAATCATTTAATTTTTCTCTCTTGGCAACACAGCGCAATAAACATCGTGTAGTGATTACGATCGTTAAAACACGAGCAATGATCGGATAACAATAAGGTGGTGTAGAGACACCGAGTTGGTCCGCTACTGCATTACAGAGGAGCATTTTGTAAGTAATCCAATATGACACAAATGGACCACATGGTCCTACGATTTTTGCAGGGTACATAGCATTTCATTAGTCGCCTTCAAATCAAGCAAAATTTTGATTGTCACAACGTGAATATTGGTTGTTCAAACTAAAACCGTTGTTCTATACGCGGATAAAAAAAAAAACAAAAAATTAACGAAGCTATTCAACTTCGGCTCTGTTGAAACCATTGCTTTCAACACCATTTGTGCTTGCCGAAGTTGAACTGCAGGAGTCGTGTTGCCATCAAGGTTGCCAATCCACACCTTTCTTTCCTACCATGAGCTGATACAAAAACCTCCAAAAATGGATTCTTGCCTATCATTTTTTAACAAGAAAATGAGGTTTGACAACATTAATTACATTTAATTTTTCAACGAAGTACTATTTTCAATTATACCTCAAAATGTTTAGATATCTAAATCAGGCGATATATTCACTTTAGTTTGTAAGAAACCTTCCAACATTTAAAGCGTCCTACCATCTCACAGCGGTCAATAAATGGGATTTAATGTTCATAATTCACTGGAGCATTTATTTCTCAACCGATTTTATTAATTATTTTTTTTAAATGAAAGCTAATAAAATTTGCAAGAGACAAGTTGAGCCCAATTTCGAATTTTTATTTGTTTGTATTAAATTTTTTAGTGCAAAGTGCAGAAATGGCGCCAATTTTGAAGAAGACCGATTCTCCTGTTCCAGCTAATAAAAGTTTCATAATAAAAACTAGTTAAAAACAATTGTAGGGTTCTCTTAAAACAAAAAATAAATTAAAAAGTAATAATTTGAAATGTTATAAAAAAAATTTTACCAAAATTATTTTTTTGTTTTTAGTTTTTATAAAAATTTTGGGTATGCAGTTTTATAGATTACTAAATTTTAGTATAATAAAGTGCAAGTTGTAAGTCGCTAAGAGTTCGCGTTGATTTTTAATAACATAACAAACGCTTTTATTTCCCATTTAGCATGCAGATGTGCTCGAAATGTTAGCGAAAAAATTATAAAAAATCAACGCGAACTTTTAGCGACTTGCAACTTGCACTTTATTATACTAAAATTTAGTAATCTATAAAACTGCATACCAAAATTTTTATAAAAACTAAAAACAAAAAAAAATACTTTTGGTAGCATTTTTTATAACATTTCAAATTATTACTTTTTAATTTATTTTTTGTTTTAGGAGAACCCTACAATTGCTTTTAACTAGTTTTTATTATGAAACTTTTATTAGCTGGAACAGGAGAATCGGTCTTCTTCAAAATTGGCGCAATTTCTGCACTTTGCACTAAAAAATTTAATACAAACAAATAAAAATTGCGAAAATTGGGCTCAACTAGTCTCTTGCAAATTTTATTAGCTTTCATTTAAAAAAATAATTAATCAAATCGGTGGAGAAATGAAGGCTCCAGTGAATTATGAACATTAAATTCCCTTTATTGACCATTGTGCATCTCACCACAGAGAAAAAACTACAAAGTTTCATAGAAAAAGAAAAAAAAAATGAGAACCCTGGTTGCTATAGACATGTACATACATACCTACACCTGCTAGTAATAAAATAGTAGTACAACACATTGACCAGTTTTGATTACATTTCTTTCCATTGACTAATGTTTTAAGTTTTTTACAATGATTACAAAACAAAAACGTATAAATCCAATTTTCATACCTTGCGCAAATATTATAACAACTTCACAAAGCTTCATCAAAATTGCAAGCTTTTTAATTGAAAATGACCTTTTTTATGACCTATTCAGTTTTAGTACAGATAAGTGCAAGTTTCAAGAGGCTGTAAAATAATGTTGATCTAAAATTTGTGTATATGGAAGCAAATGCCTAGCTCCGTCAACTAAAAAATAAAATTCAAAAATCAACGGTATTTTGTAGCTACAGTGCCGGACAAAAGTATTGGCACAGAGCATTTTTCGCAATATATG
>NW_016158053.1:135886-139128 GCF_001687245.7 Rhagoletis zephyria
TTTCTTCGCAACACAGAAAGAGAATTGTACTTTGTGAGGGTTATAATCCGTAAGTGCTGATTAAAACTCATGAAAAAGTTTTCGAGAAATATTGATTTTAAAAAACGCCTACGTTGAACTTTGAACTTTAATAATTCAAAAAAAAAAATATACCGTTATGTTCCATGATGCAATAATACATGCTGTTATCGGTTGGCAACTTATCGTTCTAATTCCGCCATATTGACTGCCTTAGGTGAAACAGTGTTACTTCTTTACCAATTCTTTGCCTAATAATATTGTTGAATGTTTTTTATTTTTCCTCAGTATACACATTTTGTTTCCTTAAAATGCTATTTTATCTTATTTTATTTCATTCCAATACGAATATTNTGTTTTTTATTTTTCCTCAGTATACACATTTTGTTTCCTTAAAATGCTATTTTATCTTATTTTATTTCATTCCAATACGAATATTCTATAAAAAAGCAAATTTTGTTTAGGAGAAAATGTGACATTTTATATTTTTCCCCCATATGGGGATTTATTTCTCCCCGTTTTTCTTCTCATTGTACTGAGCTAAGGCAGTGTCAAATCGAACTGTCACAACTGATACCACTTTTTATTATTGCATCATGGTTATGTTCAGCTCAATGGTCTCTATCGATCCTTTTTTTTTTTAATTTGAGAATTGTAGGGATTTTGTATTTGTTTCTTTCTATTACTGCCATAAGTGCAAATAANATATGGGGATTTATTTCTCCCCGTTTTTCTTCTCATTGTACTGAGCTAAGGCAGTGTCAAATCGAACTGTCACAACTGATACCACTTTTTATTATTGCATCATGGTTATGTTCAGCTCAATGGTCTCTATCGATCCTTTTTTTTTTAATTTGAGAATTGTAGGGATTTTGTATTTGTTTCTTTCTATTACTGCCATAAGTGCAAATACCAAATCCCGAAAATCCCGGGCTTATTTGTCAAGGGCCGGGATCCCGGGATCAACTTCCCTGGCTTACACCTTTTTACTATCACACTTAACTTTGCTTACTAAGTAGTGTTCGCCGCAATAGGTTTGTTCCACAGCTTTCTGGGCTGTTTCGGTAATTAGAGCGTAAAAATAAATTACTCTCTTAAAAGTGTCAACACGTGCCAAAAGTGCACAGACCATGAAGAAATCAAAAACCATATTTCGTGCCCGGAATCAACAAATCACCTCCAAACAATGATTTTATGTGTATTTATCATATATGGCTAATAAAAATAGCAAATACCTACATTTCGGAAGCTTTAGTGCTATTTTCCATTTTTGTATTTTACAAAATTTACTTTCGGATGTAAACAAACAAAAAAAGTCCGGCCTGTTTCGGGCACAAAGAAGAAGACATTTACGATCCGAAAGTGGAAGGCATTCGCTCTCTATTACCCATTTTTCTAGCGTGAAGAACGCTTTCTGGTCTTTCTGCTTTCTGGAACGCGGGATCCCCCGGGCTCGGCAATATAACCTTTGACATGTTATTAACTAAATTTTGTGATTCACGATGAATGGAAATGGTTTTTGTGTGTTTTGTGGATCAAAAAACTTTTTGGACTATTCTAGGGGCTTCAGGTATAATACTTTTTAAATTCTATAACACACTTTTCATTTAATATGTAAAAAAAATATTGTCAATTACTTCTTGTTACAGATGGGCAAAATGTAGAAGAAATTTACGACCAAATCGAACCGGACTTGCTGTTTGATGATAGTTGCAGGGATGAAATAATAAGTGTTTACAATAATATACATATGTTTGGTTGACTGTGCATCTCAGAAACGAAATTATTTTTTTAAACCGTCAGATTAAGAAAACCCCTCCAGACAATCGTCAGATTATGGAACAGCACGACCAGGGCCTCGAGATGAACCTTCTGTATGAAAATCTGACGCATTCGAATAACTCCAAATGACGATTTTTTTTGCATCTTCAAGAAGACGCTACGAGCTTGCGTCACATCTTAATCGTCAGATTATCGAATGGGAGCTGCATGTAAATTTTTTTTCTAAAACTGTTCACAATTCCGTACGCCCACCCCCACCATGCACATCGGCAGATTAGCATATCCGTCATCAGAAACACGTTTGATTTATTCACTATATCTGCTCGGGTAAATCCATGTAACTGTTTCTTTTTTTAATTTTTGGAAGCCTATAGATAGATCATCCACCCTCCGCTTAAGGACAAACATCACATGGCCTTTTTTCTTCCTATCGTTAATATTCAAAATCCAATATGTCAAAATGACGCTCAAGTAAATCCCGATTTAGCATCGTAGGCTCTCCTACTCCCAAAATCTGTGAAAAACGCAGTTTCGAAAAAAGTGTTGGTTAGGTTTTTTTTTGTTACTTTTTGTTCCACTTGCTTCTATATAATGAATACAATTTATTTTTATATATAATCCTCTTCGAGAAAAAAAATTCTAGAAAATCAATGGTAATTTTTAGCCATTTGAAACTTGTACTTTGCTTACTAGAACTCAATGGGCTCAAAAATTCTATACTCAGAATCTTTCTAGGAAATCTAATTAAAAAAGCTGGCAACTTTTAGGAAAGTTTGTTGATTTTTTTTAATATTACACAAAGTTTCTGCTATATGTTCATGAAGTTAAATATTTAAAACCCGTCTGAGTTTAATAAGCACACGTCTATTTAGATTACATTCTGAATAAATTATATGCAAGATTGCGCACTGCGAAGGCCCATAATTCACTTCTCAGTACTCGTAAAAAGTGATGAAAAAGTCAAGAGAGGAGAATGAGTAAATTTGCAACCAACGGCGTCGGGCGACAATTTTGCGATTTGCATGCAACACAACAATGAAACAATGAAAAAAACAAAAGTATTTTAATATTTTTATTGAGCTTTGTACCACGATTGTTTATTAGGAAAATTTGAAAAAGCAACAAAGTCTAAGCGGTAGAAGTTATAGCACTATTTCGGAGATCACCACATCTCCTCATCAGACTTCTTTTTCTAGACTTCAGCAGGGATCGAACCTGCGAATTCGATGTTCAAAGTCAGAAGCGTTAACCACTGAGCTATGTACATCCCGTAAACTCTTGTTGCTAATTCATTTTCCTTATTCAACCAACTACTATCAAGTGCAGCTGATTTGCCGCTATTTAAACTCGACAGCGTGGTTGTTGTTGTCAATTCTATACATCCATTTGCTTATTTGCTTTTTTGTATAGTTTCAGGCAGGCTCTTCCTAAACTATGTATTT
>NW_016158053.1:141865-148901 GCF_001687245.7 Rhagoletis zephyria
AACAAGCCACAATAACATTGACAAATACATAGTTTAGGAAGAGCCTGCCTGAAACTATACAAAAAAGCAAATAAGCAAATGGATGTATAGAATTGACAACAACAACCACGCTGTCGAGTTTAAATAGCGGCAAATCAGCTGCACTTGATAGTAGTTGGTTGAATAAGGAAAATGAATTAGCAACAAGAGTTTACGGGATGTACATAGCTCAGTGGTTAACGCTTCTGATGCACTTGATAGTAGTTGGTTGAATAAGGAAAATTAATTAGCAACAAGATGATGATGATGAGGAGATGTGGTGATCTCCGAAATAGTGCTATAACTTCTACCGCTTAGACTTTGTTGCTTTTTCAAATTTTCCTAATAAACAATCGTGGTACAAAGCTCAATAAAAATATTAAAAATAAAATGTCAACAAGCCACAATAACATTGACAAAAGTATTTTAAAATACAAAATACAAATACTGATTGAAAAAGTATTTACAAAAAAATAAAAAATACTCTGTTAAAAAGTATATATATACAAAATACAAATACGTAGTTTGTATTTGTATTTTAAAAACTTACATTTGAAATGCTTAAGCTCTCTGATGTTAATAAATATATACTTTTAAAGCTTTTTAATTTTTTACTGAGGTGAATAAAGGAAAAAGCAGTTTGTTGTTGCGTTTTTGTTAATACTTTTGCCTTACTTTGATTTCATTAAAAAAAAAAAACTATGAACAATTTAGTTTTTTGAATCTTACTCTTACTCCTCTTACTGGTTTCTTGCATCGTTTAACAAAGTTCTTCTGAACTCCACTTTTTCCAGGAACTCAATGCCCGTGTTAAGTTCCCCCAACCAACATTTTTATTGAATGGGTATTCAACAGGAAGTATTAAGTGACACTATTATTTTTTGAAAACTACTTACTCAGTTGATTCACTTTGTACTTTTGTATGTACACTTTTGGCAATAACCTCGACACTGGGTGGGTTATATTTAACAATGCGATGTTCAGTTTTGTTTTTAATATTCAACAAAAAGCTATACTTTTCCTTCAAATTGTTTGGTATATTACAAGGTTTTCGTTCTGGATCTTTTATAAGATTTGAGCATTTTGTCCACTCTGTTAGTTGTCCATTACATAAATAGCCGGACTTGCTAAACAAAATCTGCCGTCCATTACACTGAGAGCAAGGCAATAAAGCTCCAAAAGCCAACATATCTGATAGTTGATTCAAAAGTTTCTCAGAATCGCCTGTTACTGGATCTTGGTTATTGTATTCCAACAAATAAATAATGTCCTTTTTCTGCATTTCATCTGTTACTAAATCACGCAGTTTGAACAAAAGTTTTGACTGTTTTTCTATTAGTTTATAGAGTTCTTCTTCTTCCTTAGAACCATCCTCGATTTTAGGTTTCTTGGACACGCAACCAGTTTCGAGTTTTATAGCCCTATTTTGAATAAAACAGTTAACTTTAAATTTATTTTTAATATTGTTATTAAGCATTGTAGCAAGATTAAATATGTTTATTAAGAGAAATGTAAAAAGCAACAAAGTCTAAGCGGTAGAAGTTATAGCAGCTATTTCGAGTATCACGAGGTTTAGACTTTGTTGCTTTTTCCATTTTTCCTAATAAACATAATCGTGGTACAAAGATCAATAACAACATTAAAAATAAAATGTTAATAAGCCACAATAACATATTTAAATTTATTTGTTACGAGTTACATACGGTAAAAGTTTTAAGACGTCAAGTTGGTCTTCCTTTTTAATGCTTTCGAATCCCGGAAGGCAATCTGCTTTATCAAACCAGCCAAGGTCGCTACGTAGCTGAGCGAAACACTCTGCATGATGCCACAATGCTTGACCTCCATACTTCATTCCAACTTCTGTGTCATATACGGTTTTTCGAACGCGTACTTGATCCTTTAAAATTTTTTGGTCGCAACCACGGCAGACTGCTCTACCGGACTTCGCGTACTCGATACCAAAATCTTTAGTTGCAATATTTTCTTTAGCGTTGCGCTTTTTTCCCTTTTTGGTAGAAGTTCCAGCTGATTCCGTGAAACCCTTCTCTGCAAAAAAAGAAAAATAAACAAATTAATAAAAAATATTTAGGTTAATCCGCTGAACGCCAAGGACAAAAAATGTTTCGTTTGGCGAAATAAGACCATTGCTAGAGCACTGATCACCTACAGGAAATCAGGACCTTTACGGAACTGGTTGCGGCACATATCGAAAATCTCATTGCAATGAGTACGACCAGCGATTGGGAGACATCGTTCCAGAAACACTAATTTTTATATGGACTTATTATCGTTGCGTCATTGGTTTTATCTATTTCAAATTTCAGCACTTGAACACGAATGCATATCTTGGTCTAATAAAAATAAGATTGAAAGCAAAATCATCACAGTCTAGCTGGACGAAGTTGGTCCGAAGAAGAATAGCTACGAACGGATATGGAATACGTGAAAACTGAGTACGAATTGAGAAACCCGTGAGTTGGAAACGAGCATCCTTACACAAACCTAGATGTAGATTGCTTATTTTCAATTAATTTCTTCATATCACATAGCTTATACCTAGAGCTGTAGCCAAATTTTTCGGTAATCGCATTAACCTAAACACGCAAACAACACCCCTTTTTAAAGAAGCGTTTTCGAGATTTTTTCGAACTTGTTAACTGTCAAATCAATTTCAAAGGCTATTTATCCAATTTACTTCAAATGTGGAAATAAAATTTATTATAGGAAATGTATATTTCATATTTAGTTTTTCTTCGCGATGTACATAACAAAAGAAACAATTAAGATAAAGTAATTTATAATAAATTCGTCTTGAAGGGCTGCAGCTAATTCAATACGCGCAAACATCAAAACCACTATTTGTGGGCTTACTCTTTAAAAATTTTGGCATAAATGTAGAATACCTACAATTCTCAAATTAAAAAAAATCATATTGGGATCGATGGAGATCATTGAGGTGAACGTAACGATATATATATTTTTTTTTGGAAACAACTACAACAATTATTAAAAGTCAAAGTTCAAATTAAGCATGTTTTTTAATTAATTTGATATACATATTTATACATATATCTTTTATAGTATTCACAAAAATATAATTAATGTGGAATTCTACTTTGTGAGGGTTATAATCCATAAGCGCGGCCGAAGGCCGCCTACGCAGAAAGGTGTTCTCTGCAAAAGGTGTTCAGTGCCTTTTCTTCGCAACACAGAAAAGAATTCTACTTTGTGAGGGTTATAATCCATAAGTGCGGCCGAAGGCCGCCTACGCAGAAAGGTGTTCTCTGCAAAAGGTGTTCAGCGCCTTTTCTTCGCAACACAGAAAGAGAATTCAACTTTGTGAGGGTTATAATCCATAAGCGGGGCCGAAGGCCGTCTACGCAGAAAGGTGTTCTCTGCAAAAGGTGTTCAGCGCCTTTTCTTCGCAACACAGAAAGAGAATTCTACTTTGTGAGGGTTATAATCCATAAGTGCGGCCGAAGGCCGCCTACGCAAAAGAAGTTTATACACAAAAACCCTGTATACTTTTTTTCCACATTAATTCGATTTTTGTGAAAACTATAAAAAGGTATATGTTAAGAATTAAATTCTCTATCAAAATTGTCCAATTCCTTGAAGAGGTTTTCGAGGAATATTAATTTAAGAAAATGCTTAATTTGAACTTTGACCTTTAATAATTGTTGTAGTTGTTGTTTCCCAAAATAAATAAATATACCGTTATGTTCACCTCAATGGTCTCTATCGATCCTATTTTTTTTTTTAATTCGAGATTTGTAGGTATTGTGCATTTGTTCCAAAATTTTTTTCTATTCATTGTTTTTTTTCAATTGATCTTAATTTTATTCTTAAAATTGGTGATTTAACTGCGCATTTTTATATCGTTTGACACTTGCCATCTTTCTTCAAATCAAATGTAAAATTTAACCCTCGTTTTAAATTTGAGAATCATTTGAGAAAGAGATTTAATATCAAATTGAGAAATACATTTTTCTCAAACGTTTGCTGGGTATCTTGTCTGGGTAGGTGTGAATCTTTTCTTCACTTACGACATGGCGTAGGTACTTTATTATCTTTCGGAAAAATTCGCATTTTTCGGGGTTGATCCGGAGATTTTCTTGCCTTCGCCGACCAAATACTTCGGTGAGATGTTGAATGTGTTCGTCCAGTGTGGAACTGGTGATGATAATGTCGTACAAGTATGCGAATGTGTGTGGCTCAAGTTCTGGGCCGATTACTTGGTCTAACGCGCGCTGGAACGTGGCTGGTGCGGAATGCAATCCGAACGGCATCACGCGCCACTGGAACAATCCGCGTCCGGGACCGGTGAATGCTGTGTAATTCTTGCTTTCTTCGTCCATAGGGATCTACCAGTAGCCGATTTTCAAATCTAGGCTGCTGATATATAAGCTGAGCTCGCCCCGACGAGCAGGCAGTCATCCGAACAAGATGATGAAAAACAACAAAAAACAAACAAACAACAAAAACAACAACAAAAAAGCACAGTACAACAAACGCAACAAATACTGCGGCAGCACAAACAGCTACCTCGGCGGTAGCAGCAGAAGCAGTAGACACGACGGTCACAGCAGTACCGACAAAAACAGGCTCACTAGCACTGACAGCAAAAACAGGCACTCATAGCAGTACCACGCGCAATGGGAACGACTCCAGGCGCGGCAGCTTCATGGAGCTCCTCACTGAAGAGGAGGCGGCGCTTTTCATCGAGCACGCCAGAGACGATGAGGAGGAACAGGGCACTAGCACCGGTCGCAATTCAGGTCAGAAAGTTGTCTTTCTTCTTTTTCCAGGCACCATAATATAGGGTTACCTGATTGCAGACACCGCCCCGAGAGCAGGCACCCCTCCGTTAGCCGGCACCGGTCTAAGAGCAGGAGCCAATCGAAGGGAAGGCACCATCACGGCAGCAAGCACCGCAAGGGATCGCTGGGAAGGCACCACAGGTCTTCCAGCAGTTCATCGGCCTCTGACGAAGCTAGGTGGCGGACCAAGAAGCAGCGTGTTGACGACCAACAGAGTTGAGTTGCTGTGCAACTTCGTTTCTTGGACCGCGGCTATCAATATGCCATGCGGACCCATAAAGACTACTATCTCCTCAATCTTGCTCTGGAGTCTGTTGCCGTTGAGTTGTAAGAGTTTCGTATGCCTTGGGAGGCTAGTCGCGATACGGGGGCAAGGGAGGAGTGAGGTCTACCTTGGGCCTGTTGCATCTGACGTGCTTGCTGTTGCTGCCTGTTGATAGGTGACTGCAATGGGAGCGGTGTTGTCTGCGTCAGCGGTGCTCTACAGCATGGGGCACTGTAGTTCGCAGTCCACTCGCGCGTGGTGCGTAGGCCAGAGCATAGACGGAAGTGACACCTGCCAAGGCATGTGCTGCATTTGACCGATGTCACGTTCCGGTATATTCGGCTCTGGCATACGGAGCAGATGGTGTGTGCAACCAGGAGCTGCTGGTTGGCTCGCACGCGCGAGTTGGACGGGCGGGTTGACTGTGGGAGGGGGTAGTTGGGAGGTTTGCTGCTGCCCAGGGGAGCTTCTAGCAGCCGTGCAGGCTCTTCGAGTGTTGGGTTCATTGCGCGAGAGGGTAGCCGTGGAAGCTGATTGTGCCGTTTGGCTTGAGTAGCAGGGAGCCACATAGCTTGTGGTCCACTCCCGGTGAGACCTAAGACCAGAGCATGTACTTAGGTGACTTCATCCGTTGCATGAGTTGCACCTAACCGAAGTGGAGTTCGGATGGAGTGGATTCTGGCAAACACAACAGAAATATGTTTCTGGTCCGGGGTTGTGCTCAACGCACCGTCGGGTAATATTAACAAAGAAGCAAAAAATATATGCAGTTCAATTCGAGCCGCTGCTCATTCGTCAATTCCACAAACCCATTTGAAATCATACAAAACGGTAGTCCCGTACTGGTCTGCATATCTTGCCTCAATTAGAGATAAAAAACAGCAATTGTGGCATAATTACAAAATACATAGATCCCTTTATAACCTTTTGGCATACAAGAAATCGAACGCCTATTTTAAAAAGAAACTAAAAGAAGTTGTTGTAATGAGTTCAATATAGTTAAAATGACTTTGCCTTTAATTCAATTTAAGGTTTACAAATTTTGGATGAAATAAACTATAATACATATTAAGTAAAAAATGCGTTGAGTAATTATGTCGCCTTCTTCGGTAAACCGCTCCAGCTCAACTTCTCTGTTTCTTTTCCTTTTTATTGCGCGCTTTTCTTGTGTCCCGTTTTACGCTCTACCTTTGCATTTTATTCTGTTGAGTCACAATACAAGGTAGGGTTGCTTTGAACCGCAGGTTTTTTATTGCTAGATTCAACATCCTGCCCGCGGATGACATTGTATGGCTGGATAATGTCATCAGGCATCCTCTTCATTGAACGAGTAGTAGCTACGGTAAAAGTGAAATATACAAATGACATTAGAGTGTTTGGGGTGTACTTATATCATGCCAGTTGTCCGCAATCGGGAGTAAACATATTTTTGCAACAGGACGTCTAATGATTCCAACAGACCAACAATACGTACCAATCCATCTGCGCCAGGGTGTGTTTTGATAATGCGTCCAAGTGGCCATAGATTGCACGGTACCCTTTCATCCTTGATCAAAACAATGTCATTAATTTGCACGTTAGGTTTTGTTTGCAACCATTTCGGACGCTTCTGTAGACGGGATAAATATTCCTTTCTCCACTGTCGCCAAAACTGCTGCACTAAAAATTGACAATTTTTCCATCTATCAGTAAGACTGAGCTTATCAATTTCTGGGGTTGGTGGGGCTAGTAGGGCGTCGCCTGTTAAGAAATGCCCTGGAGTTAAGACCATCAAGTCATCCGGGTCGTTGGTCAGCGGACACAATGGTCTAGAATTAAGGCACGCTTCAATCTGTGCTAAAACCGTACTAAGTTCCTCGAACGTTAACCTTCTTTCACCGAGAGAGCGCTTGAGATGATGCTTCATTGATTTAACCCCCGCCTCCCACAACCC
>NW_016158053.1:151798-154404 GCF_001687245.7 Rhagoletis zephyria
CCACTGTCGCCAAAACTGCTGCACTAAAAATTGACAATTTTTCCATCTATCAGTAAGACTGAGCTTATCAATTTCTGGGGTTGGTGGGGCTAGTAGGGCGTCGCCTGTTAAGAAATGCCCTGGAGTTAAGACCATCAAGTCATCCGGGTCGTTGGTCAGCGGACACAATGGTCTAGAATTAAGGCACGCTTCAATCTGTGCTAAAACCGTACTAAGTTCCTCGAACGTTAACCTTCTTTCACCGAGAGAGCGCTTGAGATGATGCTTCATTGATTTAACCCCCGCCTCCCACAACCCACCAAAGTGGGGGGACCACGGTGGTATAAAGTTCCATTGATGTTTTGCCCACTGAGAAACGGAGCAACTTCTTTGTTAATGTAACTGTGGTATGCTTGGTCATCTGCTTGCATCCTTTGATTTGCACCAACAAAATTGGTACCGCAATCTCTATATACACTACCAGAGTTGAAAGGGATGAAAAACACTCAAAGATGGCAGACAAGTGTCTTCCTTCAATTGTAATGTTACACAAGTTAGTGGCCACGCGTTTCCTCTCAACCTCAACAGACTCGGTGTTCGGCATTGTGCGACCTGCTGGGCATGGCCGCATCGAAGTAGGAAGGTTGAGCCACGGCGGGCCTGACCACCAGAGTTGGCACCTTGCGAGTTTTGAGGAACTTAGACCCCGACTTGAACAGTCCGCTGGGTTGTCTTCTAAAGCTATGTGCCGCCACTGTGAAGCCATCGAAACTTCCAAAATTTTGGTTATCCGATTAGTGTCACCCGTGATCCACGATAAAACGATCATGGAGTTTGCCCAGAAGAAAAGTTGTGACTCGCCAAAGCATAAGCTCAAATTTTGCTTCAAAAATTTAAAAATGTTTGCCCCGAGCACCGCTCCGCACAGTTCTAGGCGTGGTATAGTTAATTTAACTTTAATAGGTGCCACCTTGCATTTTGCTATAATCAGAGCGGTATGCCACTGATCCTCTTCCGTTTTAACTCTCAGGTAAGCTGCTGCTGAGTATGCACTGAGTGAAGCATCGCAGAATATATGAAGCTCATGAAAACCTATCCTGTTGTTTGTCTTTAACCATCGAGGCAGTTGTATCTTATGGGTCGATTATCGATAGCAATCGAACTTCAGTTGCGTTGCTAGTTGCCAAAACGATATTACAGATGGCAACTGGTAACTTTCAACTGACAACTGCAGTTGCTACAAAGTGTGTATACAGGCGACTACATTTTTGTGATTGCTGGGAATGTTTTTGGAGCGTATTTAGGAGCGAAAATTGAAAATGTGTCATATATTTACTTTTTTAATAATTTCAACGATATTAACATTTTGCAATGCAGTTTGCTTTTACAGAATATGGTGAGAATAACAAAAACATAACTTGAAATTTTAGTTCCCGTGGAGTACGCCCTTTTGGCGAAACAAAAGCGAACACTTATTGCAATTTTTTTCCTTTATCAACTGAAGCACCTCTTTTAAAACTACCGACACACACATTTTTTAAAATTAAAGTCATTGCTGTGACACTTCCTTCTGCGAGAAATTGAAGAGGTGTGCAAGCTTTTATGGACGAAGTGGTTCATCTGTTAATTAACCAATTATATTTACTACAGCTTCTTTTGGAAGTCCTCAGTATGCTTTGAAAATGAACACAAAATGATAATAAAAGAAAAACCTTGAAAGCATTAACTTTTGCTTACAGTGCACGCGGTAGCTCTAGAGGATTGGAATTATCCTTTAAATTTCTCCTGATTGAGGCCGCGTTCATGCACTTCTCTTCCTCTTATACAAATAATTGTGATGAATTTAGCTTTCTTGCTGTCTTTAAACTCTTAAAACTCTTTATTTTAATAATTTAATTTTATTCGCACAGCTTGTTTACAGCCGCTTGCTGGTTGTCGAACTGTCAAATTTCGGTTATCGATAACTCTACAGCAAGTTAGTTGCCATTCATAATACAAATTTTCTTTCCAGTTGTGTTTCCAGCTGGCTACCGAACCGTGATTGCGTTGCTATCCGTAATCGACCCATTAGATAGCGAAGGCAACTCCGTAACAAATTGGTTCCAAGAATTTTGCAAATTTTGTGGAATGGGAGTATCCCAGTTTAGCTTAAGTGCCCACAATTGTTGCATAATTATCTTTCCTTGTATAATTATGGGATTAAGCCACCCAAGTGGGTCGAAAAGGCGAGCAATTGTAGAAAGAACAATACGCTTAGTCGGAACCGTGCTTAAGATTTCAAAATTTAGCTTAAAATAAAAGGTGTCGTTACCTGAATCCCAATATATTCCCAGTGTCTTAACCGAAGAGTTGTCGGTCATTTGACGTAAACTATTAAATGCGCGATATTCGACTGGGATCCCCTTCAACAAGCTTGGATGATTCGCTGCCCACTTACGAAGCTCGAATGTGCCACTTCGCATGATACCCGTTACTTGTTCCTGAACCTTCATCGCTTCTTCAAGAGAATTCCCCCCAGACAAAATGTCGTCTACATACATCTGTCGATTGATCACATCTACAGCTAAAGGGTAGCGATCCCCTTCGTCACTAGCCAGCTGCTTCATCGTGCGTATGGCGGTAAATGG
>NW_016158053.1:160132-166396 GCF_001687245.7 Rhagoletis zephyria
CCTACCTTCAAAGAAATGTTTATTGCTCGAGTTCACGACAGTAATCGGCTTAATGATAGTCAACGTTTGCATTACCTTAAAGGAGCTCTATCGGGTGCCCCAGCAAAGGATATCGAACATCTCAGCCCATTAGCGGAAAATTATGCAGATGCCTGGAAAATGCTCTGCGACTTATATGATAACAAGCGTATACTATTCTCGCATTTCATGGATGTTTTTGAATGGCAGCCTGATGTTCATCCTAATGATGCCGCATCTTTGAGACAATTCACACAAACTTGTCGTTCTTGTGTAAAGTCTATACAGAAACTCGGTGTTGACCTAGAATCACAAAATCAGGTTCTCGTGTACTACATGTTGAAGAAATTGCCTGCTTCATTTCATCAAGAGTGGGACCGAGCGATGAAGGGGCAAAGAACGATTCCTAATTTTGAAAGGTTGTGTTCAGTGCTAGATGAGCAATATCAAATGATGATAACATCCACAAGCATGAAAATACGTCCGTGCACTAATCAGTCTATAATTCCGGATTCGAAACGAAAAGGTAGCGTTTCAGTATACCCTGGTAAGAAGGATGTGAATTCATTGACAGTAACAAAAAAAAGCAATAACCTGTCCAGTATGCGTTAAAGGTGAGCACTCAGTGCGAGATTGTACAGTATTTCTTGCTATGACGGTTGATGAAAAAAGAACTGTAGCGCAAAGGTTTAAACTCTGTTTCAATTGTTTAGGATATTATCACATGTCGTCGAAATTTAGTAGTCGTCGAACTTGTTCAACGTGTGGAGGAAAGCATCACACATTAATTCACACCGAGCAAAAAGGGAGTCAGCTCCGGCTACAGCTATGCATTTATCTGTTTCAAATAAATTTTCTTTAGCAAGCCCTATTACTGCTTCTAATGCGGAAGAGGTAGATGGAAATCGCCTCAAGAGTTGCGAAGTTTTACTGCCAACTGCGGTTATCACGGTGGACGACGTGCAAGGACAATCGCTGAACTTTAGGGCATTTTTGGATCAAGGGTCGCAAGCCTCATTTATCACAGAACGCGCCGTTCAACAATTACGTTTACCTCGGCAGCGAGTTTGGGTTCACATACAGGGTCTAGCAGGTACCAAGGTGGCCGAGGGACGGTCATGTGTGGTTCTTGAAGTTGGCTCCCGCTTTGACGCGCGCACAAGATTTAATGTTATAGCCTATGTATTGTCAAAGGTAAGTCGGAACTTACCCGATAAAACGTTGCCAGTTACAAATTGGCCTCACTTAATGGATATCGAACTAGCGGATCCAGAGTACAACAAATCTCATCGAGTAGATATCTTATTGGGAAGCGACGTCTATGACGACAGCATATTGGGTGATTTGCGGCGAGCTTATGTAGGTGCGCCAACTGCACAGAAAACTATTTTTGGTTATATATTATCGGGAAAACTGTCTAAGGCGTCACCGAAAACGACTACTATTTCATCTTTACAAACACACATGACATCGATGAGTTGTTATCTAAATTTTGGGAACTGGAGGAAGTTGCGAGTGAGCAAACTTTATCGGAAAATGATCAATGGTGTGAGGAATTTTATCGCGACACACATAAGCGTTTAGAAAGTGGAAAATACCTTGTGCGCTTACCGTTGTTAACACATCTTGATCCGTCATGTGTCATCGGATCTTCGAAGAATATGGCGATGAAAAGGTTCTTAAATCTTGAACGTCGACTAAATCTGGACCTTCAACTAAAGCAAACTTATCGCGAAACAATTGAAGAATATCTTCGCCTAGGGCAAATGGAGCCAGTTACGGCAACGGATTCTCAGCATCAAGACGAAGCGGAGGGCAGCTTCAGGTTTTGGACTTGTTGTTATTTACTGCACCATCCGGTTGTTAAGAAAGAATCATCTACTACAAGGGTGCGAACCACTCAACATAATTACCATCAAACATAGGTAGTTTGACTTCAGGCAACGGCACTTCGTAACTGGGATTGGAAACCGCAACCGGCACATTAATATTTGACGAAAGAGTATTGCTTTCAGCAGCTACAGTTACTACGGGGTAGGCACTTTCAAACGCTGCTCGCACAGTGGACACTGCTTCTAAGTACTGTTCCTCAAACTGGTCGTTCAAATCGATATCGAGATATTTCTCCTTAATAACCTCGTTAGCATCCAAACGCATGATTTGGCGATGATTTTCTCGGAACTCCGCTCGGAGTGATGCCAACATTTCCAACCGTGTCTTAAAATATGCCTCGGTTCTTCGAGTAGTAGAGTCCTTTTTGTAGTTGCGAAGAGTTTTCTTAACCGTAGCCAGCAAGGAAGATTGTTCGTTAATGAATTCCATGGCGTGGCCGTAAAGTATTTTAAGCTTAACCTTCAAACACCCAATATCAAATGTACTCACCGCAATACAGCAAACTACTCTTGGACACAAGTTCTTCCACGGAATGAGGTTATGATAGTCAATGCTCACCACACTTGCTATGAGCCAAAGCACGTTTTGCTTCCAGTTACTGTAGCTAACCGTCCTGAAGTCCTCACAGGAGGCACCAAATGTTGTAATGAGTTCAATATAGTTAAAATGACTTTGCCTTTAATTCAATTTAAGGTTTACAAATTTTGCATGAAATAAACTATAATACATATTAAGCGGAGCTGGAGCGGTTTACCGAAGAAGGCGACATAATTACTCAACGCAGTTTTTACTTAATATGTATTATAGTTTATTTCATCCAAAATTTGTAAACCTTAAATTGAATTAAAGGCAAAGTCATTTTAACTAGCCTAGAGAAACTAACAGCGACTCTGACCCAGAAAAATTCTGGTCAAACCGCAAAAGACTTACACGGACCCACTCCCACTTCAATGCGTTTTATGAACACAGCTGACGGTCTTGTCTACTGCTCAGCAGACATTGCAAACCATTTGGGCCAATTCTAGTCAAATTATTCCAAAGATTCCAATTTTCACCACTTTTTCAATGAAGAAAAAAAAGCGCGTTTTAGTAGAACATATTCGCACATACCAACATCATTAAGTACAAAGAAAATTGAAACCCCCATTACCAACTTCGAATTCGACCTTACACTCACAAAAATTACAGGGAAACTCCTGGTAGAGACCACATCTCCCAGCCAATTATAAAAAGTCACAGAGGCCAAAAACCGAGTAGTAGATCTTTACAACAACATTCTTGTTCAAGGTCAGCTTCCACACGCGTGGAAAAGCGCAATTGTCCTCCCAATCCCCAAACCCAAGCAATGCGGCTCTAGTGTGTTAGGCTATAGACTCGTCTCCGTTCTCCCCTGTTTAAGCAAAACACTGGAAAAAATAATCGCCAAGCGCATTATGTGGTTTGCAGCTTCTAACGGTCTCATGTACCCACATCAGGTGGCATTTAAAGAAGGTCAAGGCACAACGGACGCATTACCATTTCNTAGAATGTTTCAAGAAAAAGAATGTCAATTTGAAAATGAAACATGAAACAGTGTTACCAGATTTTACATACAAGTATATCTCAAACTAAGTTTTAATAGCTAATAGTAGGGTGACTAACTTTTTTGCCGCCACAAGGTCAAGGCACAACGGACGCATTACCATTTTGAACATTTCGCGACGACAGCACTGGCGACAAAAAATCACGTATCTACACTAAGCCTTGATTTCGAAAAGGCGTACGACAGGATAGGCGCTCATGTGGTGCTGCAACAACTGACTAAATGACAAATTGGCCCTAAAATTTTCAACTTCGTGAAATCATTTTTATCCAACCGCACGTTTTCTGTTAGGTTAAATAACCAATTCTCAAACACCTACAAACTTTTTAACGGAATACCACAAGGTTCACCTTTGTCAGTGGTTCTATTCATCATTGCTTTTGATGAAGTTAACAACGTTCTTCAAAACTATAAGAGAATCTCTCATGTAATATACGCGGACAATGTCTTAGTTTTTACCAAATGTAAAGATTTAACGGTTGTTGTTGTGTGTCGTATTTGATAATAAACTTACATTTAAGCAGCATTGTATACATTTAGGAACCACGCTAGATACTAGGCTCAACATAATCAAATATTTTTCGTCAAAACACTGCCTGGTTCATCCTAACACGCTTATAAATGCAACGAAAGTCCTCATGCTGTCAAAAATGAACTATGGGCAGGCTCGGAGCAACCTGAGCCACATTCTACAGCCATATCATTCTGTGGCCAGAAGATGTATACGCGTTTTTCCNACGCTTATAAATGCAACGAAAGTCCTCATGCTGTCAAAAATGAACTATGGACAGGCTCGGAGCAACCTGAGCCACATTCTACAGCCATATCATTCTGTGGCGCGTTTTTGTAACATCTCCGGTGAAATGCACTATGACTGAAACAGGTCTTCCGTCATTGGAAGAGAGAACCCAATATAACACGCTTAAATTAATACCAAAACTCATGCAGTCCAATAACGTAATAACAACATATGATATGATGATAACATCGAACTGTCAATCAACCATAATAAGATGCATCAATTCAATCGCCGAATTAGGTATTGATTTCACGTTTTTCAAACCTAAAATCAACCGTCCTCCACCATGGTTAAATTTTCGAAGGCTTATGATACTTGACCTGACAGGCCTACGATAAAAACACCATGTCATCACCAGCATACAGACAAAGCTTCACCCAAATAGAAACGGATCTAAAACAGCAGGATTGGAACTTCTTATATACGGATGGGACAGAAATCACGGAGATCACTACTTTCGCTGCCATAGAAGCAAACGGTAATACCATCGCGGTGGGCAACCTACCTTTTTTCTGTTCAGTGTATACAGCGGAAGCTAATGCTATACTCTTAGCATCACAATTTGCTCTCAAACAAAAAATAAGCATGTCATCTGCTCTGATAGCCTTATCAACGATACAATCTATCACCAATTCGAACAACAACAACAACCTACTAATAACACTTATCCGCGACGCACTGTATCAAAGGCATAATCACATAAAAATTATGTGGGTTCCCAGCCACGTTGGCATATACGGCAACGAAGCCGCGGACGTTAGAGCACGGGAGGCAGCCAGTCAACCTCTCCACACGGGAAACTTGGTACCACAGAAAGATTTTCACAATTTTGCTAAACTAAACCTACCGAGGAGTGCAATGGGGTATAGTCATTGCGCTGGGTATGCAGTTACAGTTGCATGACTATACTCTATCCCGACTCTTGCGTCCTCGTTTGCACACTCTGAGCAACGTGAGCATCCCATGTGCGCGATGCGGTAACCAATCCGAGTGGAGCCTTGGGTCACGGCAGAAAGAGAGGGAGCTTCGGTGGGACCACTCTGACTTATTCGGTTTAAGGGCTCACTGAAGTCTGCAGCGTCTGTTCACCAGTAGGTGCGGCTGCAAGCGGGTGTCTGTTTGGAGCAAGCGGCTCGCTATATAAACGTGTATTTGGATGCGAAACCAACCCCGTCCCAGCAATGGGTTGTGCGCTGGGCTTGGGACCCGCCAAGTAAAAACCACTTCCAGTGAAGAAGCAAGGCAAAGCCTCGGCGGGAGTCTACATAACTTGAGACTGATTGCCTGTGAATGCCATTCAGGGCCTGTCGGTAGGTTGACGGGTCTAGAGGTTGTTTGATATACCTCTGGACTCCGTCTGTCAGTTCGTAAAGATGCCTCCTGACGTGCCGTGGGCAGGGCTCCTCCGCGAGCAGTTGTCCGCTGGGATGGCCACGTCTGTGGTTCACTCGATGTTTGGCTTTATCCACCGGAGGATGCAGAATGAACTGTCGGCTAAAATAGCTCGCGCATCTCTCCGGGTCCGACGAAGCGTGGTCACCAAAGTCTATCTCGACTCTATCGTCGCGCTTCGTCGGGTTGGACAACGACCTCACGGTTGACCAGAGCTTACTCACACCAGAGGCGAAGTTGCAGGTCTTCAGATGCTCTTCCCGTTTCTTCCGCTTATATAAGTTCACAAGTTGCCGAATCTCCGAATTGAGATCCCTAATACGGGGATTTCCGGGATCGGCCTGACGAAGGTTGTCGCGCTCATCAGCTAGAACAGCCGCTTCGGCAGGAAAATTCGGACGTGGGTCCTTAATACATCCTGCTGGGATGAAACGAGCTGCAGCAGCGGTGACAACCCTGCGGAACTTACGTTCACCTACACGAACTTCGGTTGGTATAGATAATGCAGAGAAGGCGCCCTCAGTAACATCTGTGAAGCCTTTCCAGTCAGCTTCGGAAAAGTTGACATAAGTCCGGTGAT
>NW_016158053.1:166496-168799 GCF_001687245.7 Rhagoletis zephyria
AAAACTAGTGTTTTCCATCTTATTATATATTTAAATAGGTATATTTTGCAAATTGCAACTCTAAAAGCACCATCAACAATTATTTTCTTAATGTGATTTACAATTAGCATCATGCCATCAGCTGTTTTTCTTACTAGCAAATAGTTGCTAGTAAAACTTTATCCAGTAAAAATCCAGAAAAACTTGCAAGTTCAGCTGTCACTTTTGCTCTCTCAATTTACCCTCTTTTGCTAGTTTCTTGCAAGTTTTAACGACATCCAGTAAAAACCAGTAAAATTAGTACTGGATTTACTGGATAGTGAGTACGCGAACAGGGCCTGCCGACATTTCCGGANTCAGTCAACCAGCAAAATTAGTACTGGATTTACTGGATAGTGAGTACGCGAACAGGGCCTGCCGACATTTCCGGACCTTTTTTAGGGGTTGTTACCCTACACAAGAGAATTACCTTTTTGTTTTTTGTTGTTGAATGAACCACATTTTTATACAAAATTGGCGGAAAAACATTAGAATAAAATTGTTGCATATACATATTTTGAAAAATTTGCTGTGCCAATACTTTGTTCCGGCAGGGAACATGTGTATTTTGAAGGCAACTAATGGCGCAATAACTTACCAACTTTCAACGTTATTCGTTGTTGATCGTCAAACCTTATATTTTCAAAATTTTCTATATCACCTACGGATTTAGGTCGCTGCTTTTTAAAAAAACAATCTTCATGATACCACATCGGCTGCTTTCCGTCGTGAAAAGCCGACTAAAAAGAGTAGCAGTTATTTTCTGAAACCATACGTATGTATAGATTTTGCAAACCTGTACAATTGCAGCTAAACGAAGGGAGCCTTGTGATATAGAGCATTTACACATTTTACAGGAAGAACGGCCACTCTTGGCGTATTCAGTTCTATAAGGCAGTTCGATATCCATTTCAAACGTGTGGAGAAATATTTCCCTTTTAAAATTTACACCAAACAAAATCAATAAATGAACCGCTTTATACGATGCCGCGATTTTACGATTACAAGTAAAAACATCGTATTACACATCGATATTTTCTCAATTTACCAAGTATTTTTGTACTCGATACTTTTTACTGCGATCCAAGTAGGTATCAGTGTTGCCAGATTTTCTTTAAAATTTTTACCAAACTCAAAAGTAAAAGGTACCAAATTCAAAAAAGAAATATCAAACTTATTTTTAGGGGGAACTGGGGTTGACTTCGCGAGAGTGCACCAAGCTTTGAACAAAAGTACTTTTTTGGGGGGGGTTGAGGGGGTCGTACACATCACAAAAACTGAAACCCATACGGCAAGGAAACTCATAGTTTACGACAAATTTGTTGTTAAAGTTCAAAATTTCACCTCACAAAATGTACGATAACAAATCATTTCAAACAAATACAAGTGTGCAGAAAACACACATTTCTACTAAATTAAGCTCTTTGAACGTTTATCTATTTTATATTTTATTAATTTCATTATTTTACGATGAGGAACACGTTTATAAATAATTTGTTTAATTTCCATTAGACAACCGAAGTAGTAGCTCTGATCCAGTACTCCATGAACTTAAAGGATTTTACACGAACTTGCAGGAAGATGCAGGAAAAATGTTCCCGTACTCCAAAATCCTCCAAAATCCCGTAAATAAAAGCGACTTTTGGAGAGTTGTGTAGAGAATGAAGTTGCAAGATTTTACCCGAACTTTTTCTTCTGGTAAAATCATGAAAAGTGTCAAGCAATCACTGGTTGACGTTTTTACAGGAAAAATGTTTTTTTTTTTGTACCCGTACTTTTTGTTGTTACTCACTTTTTACTTTCACTTCAGAGAGTAATTTTGCTGATTGATAGTTTTACAGGACTTTTTCACGAAAAGTATTGGATCAGAGCTAGTATGTATGAAGAATGGATGTATGGACAATGACCGAAAAGAAGATGGCCGCACGTGTGAGTAACGTGTTGCCAGAATACGTTTCGAAATGTATTCCCAGATATTCAAAGCGTACGAATATTATAAAGGCGAATATGATAATAGGGCATTCGCACACGGCGATTTTACAGGCAACTTTTAGTTGAAAGCAAAAATCGCCTCGTCCGAACGGCCTTTCAACTAATCGCTTTCAACAAAGTTGGTCGCCAGCCAACTTTGAGCTCGTTCAACTTTTTTTCCTTGCAACCCTGTGTTTGTTTACNCCCAGATATTCAAAGCGTACGAATATTATAAAGGCGAATATGATAATAGGGCATTCGCACACGGCGATTTTACAGGCAACTTTTAGTTGAAAGCAAAAATCGCCTCGTCC
>NW_016158054.1:0-1611 GCF_001687245.7 Rhagoletis zephyria
TGTATGTGTGTTGTTTCCATACTGCAATATCTAACATTGTATCTAATGGTTGTGTTTTGTATGTTTTCTTTTCCAAATAAATAAAAACAGACTCCCTGAAGAAGGCGGAAAACAATGCCGAAACGCGTAGGAGGAAAAAAGGAAACTTGTTTTTGCTTTTTCAAACTACCGGCCGGAAAAGCTCCTAAAATAACAAAAAGATATTTTGAAAACTGGCCCGAAAAATAAATAAAATCATTTTTGATTTGAAGCAGCTGCATGATATTGACATTGTTGATATTGTTTGATTATTTCTTTATATTTCAATTTAATGATGAGGAGATTAATAAATTAATTATTTATATAGTATTAAGGTATATTTGACTTCCAATCATAAGGTCTACTAATCTAATAGTATAAATAATTTTTCCAATAGCTATTATAACCTCAATTTTAATTATTATTTCTAGAGTAGTAGTATTATTAATAATATTAGCATCAATTATATCAAAAAAAAATATTAACAGATCGAGAAAAATGCTCACCTTTTGAATATGGATTTGATCCAAAACCTTCATCACCTCTTCCTTTTTCTTTACGATTTTTTTTAATTACAATTATTTTGTTAAATTTTGATGTAGAAATTGCTTTAATTTGACAAATAATTTTAATGATCAAAATTACAAATATCTTTATATGACCTACCACTTCAATTTTTTTTTGTTCGTAGGAGAGGGAAATGCAATATTCACTAGCCGGGGGCGCTAGTCTCTATACTACCTTCCCCGAGTGTGGGACTCCCACCCCAGCGTGTTGGGCTAACCACTAAAACCCAAACTCCTACCGCCCGCGCAAGAATCCCGCATCTGGCACCGCAATTCTGCATGTCTTCAGATGCAGGAGCGCGCTGCTAGAGCCTTAGGGCTGCTCTATTGTAGAGGCGTTTCCTTCGGGTGTCCTCAGTAGAAGACCGCCCTCTCGTTTGCAGCGGAGTACGAATTTCACGTATCTCGCAACTTCTTCCCACTTTTCTGCACTGGAGATCATTACCCCAACTATGTCTTTCGGAGTTATGTCTCCGTATCTTTCTTCCAACCTTCTGCGCGAAATCAAGAAGTGTTCGCAGGAGAAGAATGTGTGGTACACGTTATTTCGATGTTTCCAAAGTAGTGACAAAACGGTGAGTCCACCCTTCCCATTCCATGAAGATATTCTCGGAAGTAACCATGACCGGTGAGGAATTGCGTTGGGTAGAAATCGACTTCCCCATGCGCTCTGTTGAACCATATTTGATGGTCGCCTATCAGAGTGTGCGGCCATTTAATGCTCGCGTTCCAGTTTTATTGACACTGCTTGATTAGTTGCTCACGCGCCCTTGCCGCGGCAGCTGCTCGACCTATCTCGGCACTGAGATTGTAAATCTCTTTTTCCTCGTAAGTAAGTAGCCTAATTGGTATGACGCCAGAAATAACTAGAACCGCGTCAGCGAATACTGTACGGTATGCAGAAGCAATACGTAGTGCCCCTATGCGCTGGACCGAAGGCATTTCAATCCGGTATTTTTTGACTTTCATTGCGTCGACCCATATTTCTGCCCCGTACAGGAGCACCAACTGGACTGCTGTCATCAGA
>NW_016158054.1:12390-16911 GCF_001687245.7 Rhagoletis zephyria
CCTCAACTCGTGACAACTTCTAGGTCTACAAAATACCTGGGGGTGAAAATTGTGAGCAAACTCACATTCTGGGAGCACATCCATGAAGTATGTGAAAAAGCTGCGCAGATCACTGTGTCTCTAAACCGCAGGAAACGCGATCCACTTCGTCGCATAGCGCTTTCCAGCAGTTCTGTTTACTCTTCTGTATCTCGGCCCCAAGTGCTTTCTTAGCGCTTTTGCAGGCTGCTGCTCTGGTCAGCGCCTCAGGTCTACCACGAGCACGCGTTGCGAGTCTCCGCATTCTATGGCAGGCCCTTCGCAGCTCAGAAATTCGGTCATTACACCAGTATACCTGCTTTTTACTTGACCATGCTCTCCTCTGTGGCATTGAGGCTTTGCATGCCCGGTGAATGCACCGCATGGTTTCTGCGACCAGCTTAGTGCAAGACTCCCTCTTGTGGATCTCTCCCGTTGTGGGTGAAATACCTTGCGAATCTGCTAGGAATGATGCATCGAACTTGCGAATATCGACCCTAGACGGGTTCCGTCCTGGTTTCCTGCGAGGGATACTACGTGTTTGCCCTCGCGTTGTGTCAGTGACTTGGAAGGTGATGTGTAGTTGTGGTCGCTACCACTCAGGTCTTCCATCACTCTCCATCCGTTAGTCCTTCAAAGAAGGCTTTCTGAGACCAGGGTTATGTCAGGGATAGAGTATCGAAAACCCGGCCTTCGATATATAGGGGTCGTTCCGATGTTGAGGATGGTCAGGCCAATGCGGGCTGCCATTCCAAAGACCAGTCTTCCTCTGGTGTTTGTTTGGGGCATACCCCATTCAACGCCTCTTGCATTGAAGTCTCCAGCAACAATTATGTGGCCGGTTATATCGCGCAATTCGTCTTCAAGGTCGTTTGGAGACAGGTAGCAGCTCTCCATAGTGATTTGTGCCATTTTCACCCAGACGTAGCAGCGTCCGACCCCGCTGCTCTCTGCGCGATTATTGGGGTTAGCAATCCATATCGTGGCCGAGCCGGATTGGTCAACATGCCAGGTTTCCTTTGTTCTATAGGGTTCACTGATGATGACAGCGTCTGCTCTTTGTACAAGAACCAATTGGTCCAGCAGGCCATCAGCTACCCTACTCTTGTTCATATTGCCTTGTATAAATTTAATCATATTCTCCCAAGCTTTGTATTAGCCTCAGAAAGGGCATCCCTGAAGGCCTTGCACGCTCCTGACCCGGGCAGGTGATTGGCATTTTTCTGTCCATCTCCTGCCGAGCACAGGTAGCAGCTGGGCTTTCTTTACATGCAGAGGCTATGTGGCCCAGCTGACCACATTTCCAGAATGCACTGCTTCTGTCTGGGCCTTTGCATGCCGCCTTTTTGTGGTCATACCCCATATAGCGGAAACACCTTTGCACATCCGCGCGCTCGCGGACGCGGCAGATAATCCAGTCTACTCGCAGCTTCCCCTTTTCAATAAGAGTCCGGCCTGACAGTTCGTCAATTTCCACCACGGCCATTCTGTGTTCTCGCGAGTTTACAGCGAGGAGAGAAACGCGAAGTTGGCCATTCATCTTGTCTCCTAATTCCCCGTGTATAGCGTTCTCCACTTCTGGGGCCGTGGTTAGGCAGTCCATGCCTAGAACTTCTAGACGTAAACGTCTAGTGAGAATACGGGTATCTCCAAGCTGGCCAATGGCAGTGCACACATTTTCCTTGAATGCTGAGTGGTGGCCACAGCGCTCCATTTCGATGAGCACGCCGCCTTCGTGGGTTTTCCGAAAAGATCGAATTACGGTCTCCGTCTTCTCAGGTTGGAGCTTACCACGTATCGTTCCCAGCACCTCTGTATTGGTTTTGCCTTCAGCTGCCTTAATGATTAGTTTGGCGAGACTCTTTTTTTTCACCCTCTTCTTTTTTTTGCGGCTGGTCGCCTCACCCTTATTGACCAAGGGTTCACCTGGCGCTGGCCTTGGCTTGGGCTTTCTGCTTTTTCCAACCGTTTTCCATTGATTATCTGGTACGGTTTTCTGTGCATTATTATTATTATTTATTTTATTTTTATATTTTTACTACTGTTATTATTATTATTAGTATTTTTTTCTTTTCAGGCTCGCCTGTAGGGGAGTCCGATCGAGTTCGAGCTCTCTTTTGCGAATCAGGGCCAGTTTTCTGCAGCTCGGAAAGGGTAGACCCCCTCAGGCGCTGCTCTCGGAGGTAGCTTAGTATATTTAGGCTCTCCTCGATTTGGGCCATGCCCGTTTTTATGTCCATGGACACATTTTTCTGCTTGTAGACAGCACTCTGCATCTTCTTCAAGACGATCCGAATCTGGGCCATTTGCTCATCTTCATTGCCTCCGCAAGTTCCCAAGCTTACGGTGGCATGCTTGTCCCTGTTTGCAACAGCTGGCGTTTGATGACCACCATCCCGGCTGCCGGGAGTTGTCGTTTGCAAAGGTGTACTCTTCTGCGCCACGTCGACGGCTTTCTCCGTGCTCGTGGTGCCGGCTTTTCCCTGCAGAGGAGTTTGTGGCGGGGAACGCACAACTCGACTGCTCTTTCTAAATGCGCTACATTCTTCCTCGGGAACATCTACATCTATTACATTTGTTTTTGTTGTTTGTTTAATCATTTCAGTTCTTTTATTGTTATTTTAATTATTGGGTTATATCATGAATAAAATCAAGGGATATTAAATTGATCAAATTAGGGTTGTAGTTAATTATAACATTTGATTTGCATTCAAAAAGTATTGAAGTTTCAATCTACCTTAACTAATTGAATATGAAGAGATTTATTGCAATTAGTTTCCACCTAATTTTAGGTAATTTAATTCCCTTATTTTCAATTAATACTATTCTATTAATTGAAGCCAAAAAGAGGCTTATCACTGTTAATGATAGAATTGAAATTTATACTCCAATTAAGGAAGTATGGTGTTCAAGAAAAAGCTGCTAACTTTTACCTTTTAATGGTTAAATTCCATTTATACTTCTATTTATATAGTTTAATTGAAACATTACATTTTCATTGTAAAATTAAAATAATTTTTTTTTTTAATTACAAAAATTAATTCACTACATCCAAGAATTATCTAATTACCCTAACATCTTCAATGTTATGCTCTAAATTTAAGCTACTTGAATAGAATAATAAAAAAAATTTTAATAAAAAATGATTCATAAAACAAATAATAAAAGATACATTAAATTATTATTATGAAGAAAAAAATTCAATTAGAAAATTTAATAAGTCTATTGTATAAATTTTGACCACCTAAAAATTCTGAGCAACCTTGATGAAATGATTTATAAACTACTCTTCCTAAATTTAATGGAAAATTAGTAATCCCATAAGTAGAAATATAAGACATAAATCATATAAAACCAAAAAAAAAAGCTAATTAAATAATTATTAATTGATTTATTTAAATAAAATAAAGAAACATGAGAAATTATATAGCCTATAAATCCTTCAACAATACAAACAAATAAAGTTAATAATTTTATATATATTGGTAAACAAATTGTATAGGGGGTAGGAAATTTAATCATCTAAGAATTCTCCCCCCAATAATTCTTATAATTAATAAACCTCTTATTCCACGAAGCATAATTCAACCCTCATCTCTTAATATATTTAAAGAACCACAATTCAATTCTCCTGTCATTGAGTAATAAATTAATCGAAAAGAATAACAAACTGTTAATCCAGCAGAAAAAAAGTATAAAAAAAAGAAAAAAAATTGATATAACTTAACGGCCGCTGTAGTGTAGTGGTAAGCAGTGCGCGCTTCCACTCCGCAAGGCCTGGGTTCAAGCCCTGGTCAAAGCAACATCGCAAAAAATATAGAAAAAGGTTTTTTCTTAACAGCGGTCGTCCCTCGGCAGGCAATGGCAAACCTCCGAGTGTATTTCTGCCATGAAAAACAGCTTCTCATAAAAATACAATCGCCGTTCGGAGTCGGCGTAAAACTGTAGGTCCCTCCGCTTTGTGTTACAACATCAAGGCGCACGCCACAAATCGGAGGAGAAGCTCGGCCAAACACTAACATATGTGTAAGCGCCAATCTATTATTATTATTATTAACGAAACAATTTCTAAAATTATATCTTTAGAATAAAATCCGGCCAAAAAAGGTATTCCGCATAAAGCTAAATTAGCAACATTAAAACAAGAAGTAGTTAAAGGTATGTAAACCCCTAATCCACCTATTAAACTAAGATCTTGTGAATTTTGTATATTGTGAATAATAGCCCCTGCACATATAAATAATAAAGCCTTAAATAATGCATGAGTTAAAAGATGAAAAAAGCTAATTTATAAAATCCTATTGATAAAATTCTCATTATTAATCCTAAATGTCTTGATGTAGAAAGAGCAATAATCAAATTCGAAAATAGCTCCTAATCGAGCTATAAATGTGGTTAACCCAGATAATATTAGTAAAATATTAAAACGAATCTTACTAATATTATAAATGTGAAAGTTTGTATGTTTGGATGTTTGGGAATTCATCACGCGGAAACGACTGA
>NW_016158054.1:17327-26814 GCF_001687245.7 Rhagoletis zephyria
GATCAGAACGAAATTTAGTACACTTACTACGGATCTCGGAAGGATGGTTTTAGACTTAAAGTAAGTCCGATAACTCAAGGCCCCTCCCATACAAATTGGAATTTTCATATTACATACATATATCTGGAAGTATTTGTGGGAGAGAACTGAAACTTGGTATAGTGATATGTATGTGAAATCAATGTTGGCATTAATCGATTGATGTTCTAATTAGTTAGTTAATTCGATTAAATTCAATCTGACTACAGTTAATCATGACTAATTTTAATCCGACTAAACAGTTAATCGTAACCGCGATTAAAAAATTAATTTTTAATCATTAACTCTTAATTTGATCAAGTAGGTTTGGTGATTAATTAAGTTATGCTGGAATTTCCCTGTGCACACAAACAAGTTAATCCGGTATGACTAGGTCGGATTTCCTCATCAATCAATCTAAGCAATTTGGTGTGCATTTTCATTAAGATATATACCAACAAAGGTTTTACAAACTAGGTTTGTAAAAGTTTCCAGTATATGTATTACTAATAACAATAATTATAATTTTTTTTTATATTATGTGCTTTTTATAAGCGTAAAACACAAAATAACTACTATAACTGGTGCTTGGTTTCAAACTCGGACAAACTAGACAAATTAATCAGATTTTAATTGGATTAACGATTAATGTTTTAAATTAATTAAACGTTATCGCAGCCAGCAATTAACGATTAAAAAATGTTATCATTAATTGGACATTTGATTACGACTAATTAATTTTAATCGCGATTAACATTTTAATGGTTAATCAGATTAACAGTTTGCCAACACTGTGTGAAACCATGCTCATATTCACGGAGAAAAATGGACGTTTTTGGAAAAGAGGCGTAGCACCTCCCATACTGACTGAAAGTTTCATATTGCATATCTCTTCAAATGTTTGGGGTAAAACACCCAAGCTTCCCACTGGGAAAATAGGTAAGCACCTTACGAGGTAAGCCATAATTTCTTTCAGTTTTTAGTACCAAAATTGTCATCATGACCAGCGTAATCTACTAGTAAAGCACAAAATGAACACCTCCGGCGACACATTACGTTGTCAGTTGCAAAATAACGTGCAGCCGAAGTAATTTCCAAGCACCGAACTACTCCGAGCGACTGCTCTGCATTACACGTAACTTACTTTGTAAAGCGACTCAGAAGTATGTTTGATAGCAAATGTACATTTTAAATTCCTACTTACATAAGGCGGCCATGCCTTTGTAAAAGTAAGGGACGTTCGGCAGGGAAATGGTAATGACTGCCAGGTGAAGAGTAAGTTGCTAATAAGGTATTATTACGTGCTCCTAATTCCCACTGGGTTGGTATGGAAATACATATGTATGTATGTATGTGAAACTAATACCATACTCATGGAGAAAAATGAGAGTTATTGGAAAAGGTGGTGTGCCAACTCCCATGCAAATTGATTTTTCTATGCTGCATATCTCTGGAGGTGTTTATTGCAGCGGACTGGAACTTGGCACCGAGATGTGTATACAAAATTAATACCATACTCATGGAGAAGAATTTGCGTTATTCGAAAAGGGGACATGGCTCCTGCCGTACAAATTTACTGCTTTATGCTGCTTATCTCTAGAGGTGTTCATGGTAGAGTACTGGGGAAATGTTTAGTTATTGGCCCATCGTTTTTCGGGTGGGAGGCGGAGGGGGAGGGGGCGTGGCCCCCCAAGCCCCCCTCATTCGAAGGGGGACAGTCGCCACTTTACGAAAAGCCTACCCCCCCTTGGGGACCTCCCACAGACCCCTAGGGAACCGTTTGAAAATGGGGTAAAAACGGCATTTTCCGAGGCAAACTGGCAGTTTGAAGTGGAATATAACCCAACTAACGAAAACCGTGGGATTTTTAAATAAAAGAAATTATCCCAAGTTGGTTATCAGGCGATTTGAAAAAAAATAAACTAAAAAAAAAATAAACTAAAAATATTGTGAAATTAAGAAACTAATTAAGCGACAGATAGAAATGTTGTAGTAATAGTAATATGATAGTATTTTAGCGCAGAACTTCTTTTTGGTAGGCGGCCTTCGGCCGCACACTGGGATTATAACCCTCACTACGTAGAATTCTCTTCTGTGTTGCCAAAGAAAGGGGGCTGAACACCTTTTGCAGAGAACACCTTTCTGCGTAGGCGGCCTTCGGCCGCACTTAGGGATTATAACCCTCACTACGTAGAATTCTCTTCTGTGTTGCCAAAGAAAGGGGGCTGAACACCTTTTGCAGAGAACACCTTTCTGCGTAGGCGGCCTTCGGCCGCACTTAGGGATTATAACCCTCAGGCAGTGGAATTCTCCTTTCTGTTTTGCGAAGAAAAGGAGTAAACACCTTTTGCAGAGAACACCTTTGTATATTTTTAATGCTTACTGGGTTATATCCTATCTTCTTTTGCCCCTCATTCTTTTGCATATTTCGGAGTTTGACAGCTGAACTCCGCCATTTAATTTGCATGTGCAACCAAAGTCAGACGCGTGATTTTGAAGGTGTTTTATTTAATGAATTGTGATTAATTGGTTAATATTAAAGTCGTAAATCAAGTTATAACTAATCGAGTAAAGTGTAAAGTGAAGGGGAATACAAAAATGAATTGGTGAAGTGGCTGCTTTAAGGAGAATAGGAGTGATAAATGTACGCTAATTTCCAAATTTTACAAAAAAGGGCATATTTCAAACCCAATTTGTAAATAAATTAGTGACCAAAAATTACATTAGTGGATGTTAAAATAATGGGTAGGTAGACCCTTGGCTACAAGTGTCGGGTCACCCCTTTGGACGCAATACCCCGAAATAGGTGGGCCACTTACTAAACAGTACCCGAGTACTGGGACTTGGTATTGGGGTATGTAAAATCAATTCTAAATTCATGGAAGAAGATTAGGGTTATAAGAAAAAGGGGCGTGGCACTTCCAGTACAAATTTACTTTTTCTTGCCACATATCCCTGGAAGTGTTTGTGGAAGAATACTGGAACTTGGTATGGAGTTGTGTATACAAAATGTATCAATTGCTCATGGAAAAAATGTGAGTTATTAAAAAAGGAGGCATGTCGCCTCCCATACATACTAAAAACTTCTTAATACATATCTCAGGAAGGATAGAAAATCTCTCGAAGTATTTTATTCGAAGTTTTTTATTGTTTATTTTATTGTTATGGAGATTTATTTTATAAGTGCCGTATTGACAGAATAAATTTCATTAAATGGAAAAGGGAGAGCCGGGTTCGGCCTTATAATCTAAAGCTCTCTTGAGGCATTTGCTACAGTAATGAGAAGTGGTATTTTATCAAGGCCAGGTTACTAAATTTGAGTTGGAAATATTAGAACTCGCCGTGGCACCTCCAAGAAGGTTACACGTTCACGCGTCGTATACCTGGTAACATTTTAAGGTAAACTTAGAGGGATTGAATAAAATCTAACATCATTAAATTATTTTTCATATTTGTATAAAAGTGCGTGGTGAAACCCGCGGGTATAAGCTAGTTAATAAATAAACACCAGCAGTTACAAGAGTTGAAGAATGAACTAAAGCAGAAACAGGAGTTGGGGCAGACATAGCAGCAGGTAATCAAGAAGAAAAAGGAATTTAAGCTCTTTTTGTTATAGCAGCTAATATTATTAGTCCTCCAATCACTTCTCTTTCAATTCTATTTTTCATTGATTTTAAATAAAAAATACAATTTCAACTCCCATAATTTAATATTGAAGCAATTGCTAGGAAAAAAGCAACATCACCAATACGAATTGATAGGGCAGTTAATATGCCAGCATTATAAGATTTAACATTTTGAAAATAAATAACTAAACAATAAGAAACTAATCCTTATCCATCTCAACCTAATAAAATTCTAATTATATGTGGACTAATAAATAATAATATTATAGACAACACAAATATAAAGACTAATATAATAAAACGATTAATATTAATATCACCTCTTTTATATTCTTTTCTATAATAAATTACTAAGGAAGCAATTATTAAAACAAAAGATATAAATAATAAACTTATTCAATAAAATAAAATAGTTATAACAATTCTAGAAGAATTTAATGAAATAAACTCTCTTTCCAAAAAAATACAATAATCTCTTAATAAAAATTTCAAACTAAAAATAAATAAATTAATTATAATTCTAAATAAAATTAAAAATCTAATTCTACAAATTGATAAATATGACGCTACGCTACGAAAAACGAAAAACTCACATGCTGCAACCCTTGCGGAAACACGTGCAGCATTGCCAGGTATCAGTTGTTTTTCGAAGATAGCTGAATGAAGGAAAACAAAGTGGAAAGGAATTAAAAAACACTCATCATGTGCTTGTTTATTGTAAACTTGATTAATTTTACATATTTTGAGGAAAATTATGGATTCTGATGTATTTGCAATTATTGCAGCAGAGTAAGCGGGCGCTATGGCAATGGATTCACAAAGGTATGCGGAGCTGTCGGGCATAGTAACCACGGGCGCATCTATGTAAGCTTCTGGTTGAATTGTTGAACCACAAGCCAGAACTCCTCCTTTGCCTGAAGCTCTGGTTCTCAATTCAGTTAATGCAATAACAGCTTCTTCCAAGCCATTGAAAACATGCACTTTATTAGGTCCACCACCTGTTGAGCTTGCATCTGCCTTCGGACGTGCTTAGGGATTATAACCCTTACTAAGTAGAAATCTCCTTTCTGTGTTGCGGGGAAGAGGGGCTTCCGCATGTCAAAGGTATACAACGTTTCTGTGCATATCACTCCGGCTACGCCGTCCACAGTATTTTTGCGCAGAACCCACGTCGAAATTTGCAAAAAAAGTGCATTGTGCAAACCTAGTTTATTAATAAGCTAGTGGTAGGAAATTTGAAACATTTATCTTAAATAAAGTGTGAATCCTTTGATCACACGTGTAGGATAAAGTTTTTGGATTCGGGTTATGCGTTTGGACACAACAACCAAAAATCGTTGTACATTAACTAAACCGTAAACAGTGGATAAAATTATACGTATATGCGAAAGGCAAATTTATCTGTTTAAATGAACACCACCACTATTTCTTGCAAACACACATCGATTTACATCTTTTATTTCGCCTCAGACACACAATTGTTATCGTACAAAATTACGCAAAAAAGCTTACTCGTTCGTTTTTAGGCATGCCATTGGGTAGGTTCTGAAGGCGCAGCAATTGAGTGCAACCGTTGCTAAAAAAATCAATGATCGTTATGCGTCTTCTGAACGGTTTGACACAATAGCTGTCAAATTCAACTCTCAAAGGTACACACCAACATGTTGTCTCAAATGATCAGAAAAATATTACGATCATCTAACACTCAACTGTTCAGTTGATCAGAAGTACAGAACAACCGTTCAGAAGGTTCAATCGCAACAGTTACTGAGCTTTTGCGCCTTCTGAACGTGCCCATTGTTACGAATTTCGAAAGTTCGAAAATACGATTCGGATTGCAGCATACTATTTCTACGATTCGTAGCAAAATCCGAATACGAAACAGTTACAGAGTAGGGGTGTAACTTTCCGATACCCTTTTTTGTCTGTTTACATGGCGAATTCACACAAGCCCATTTTCAACCTAGATTTGTATGCTCATAACAAAATTACTGACCTGAAATATTTGGTAAAAAGGCTCAAATCCGAACAAAAGAACCACAAAGTGTTTAATGCTTTAATATTTATTACTTTTTACTTTCCTTTTATTAGCTCGGGATGTAACTAAAAGATGCAGCGATTTCTATTCTCAAGTTTTTTTTGCAATCCCTTTTTTGAAAGAACCGTTCACTCGATTTCAATGAAACATTTACCGATTTAAAGGATATAACTTCCTCTAATCCAGAAATATTAATCCCGATACATAGGGGGCTTGGCATCTGACATATAGACTAAAATGTGAAAACCACTATATCTCTAAAACCAATTATGCTGGGGAATCGAAACTTAGCACAGATGCATAGATTGTAAATACCTTACTTACGGTGAAAAATGGTAGGTACTGGGAAAGTAGGCGTGACACTTCCCATACAAACTGAAATTCTCATATCGCTCATCTCTGCAACCGCTTATGCTGAAGTCCTGAAATTTTACACAGCTATTTTAGATATCAATCACGTACTAATGGCGTAAAGTGATAGATAATGGGAAAGGGGTTGTGGCACCGCCCATACAAACTGAANCAATTGTTATCGTACAAAATTACGCAAAAAAGCTTACTCGTTCGTTTTTAGGCATGCCATTGGGTAGGTTCTGAAGGCGCAGCAATTGAGTGCAACCGTTGCTAAAAAAATCAATGATCGTTATGCGTCTTCTGAACGGTTTGACACAATAGCTGTCAAATTCAACTCTCAAAGGTACACACCAACATGTTGTCTCAAATGATCAGAAAAATATTACGATCATCTAACACTCAACTGTTCAGTTGATCAGAAGTACAGAACAACGGGTCAGAAGGTTCAATCGCAACAGTTACTGAGCTTTTGCGCCTTCTGAACGTGCCCATTGTTACGAATTTCGAAAGTTCGAAAATACGATTCGGATTGCAGCATACTATTTCTACGATTCGTAGCAAAATCCGAATACGAAACAGTTACAGAGTAGGGGTGTAACTTTCCGATACCCTTTTTTGTCTGTTTACATGGCGAATTCACACAAGCCCATTTTCAACCTAGATTTGTATGCTCATAACAAAATTACTGACCTGAAATATTTGGTAAAAAGGCTCAAATCCGAACAAAAGAACCACAAAGTGTTTAATGCTTTAATATTTATTACTTTTTACTTTCCTTTTATTAGCTCGGGATGTAACTAAAAGATGCAGCGATTTCTATTCTCAAGTTTTTTTTGCAATCCCTTTTTTGAAAGAACCGTTCACTCGATTTCAATGAAACATTTACCGATTTAAAGGATATAACTTCCTCTAATCCAGAAATATTAATCCCGATACATAGGGGGCTTGGCATCTGACATATAGACTAAAATGTGAAAACCACTATATCTCTAAAACCAATTATGCTGGGGAATCGAAACTTAGCACAGATGCATAGATTGTAAATACCTTACTTACGGTGAAAAATGGTAGGTACTGGGAAAGTAGGCGTGACACTTCCCATACAAACTGAAATTCTCATATCGCTCATCTCTGCAACCGCTTATGCTGAAGTCCTGAAATTTTACACAGCTATTTTAGATATCAATCACGTACTAATGGCGTAAAGTGATAGATAATGGGAAAGGGGTTGTGGCACCGCCCATACAAACTGAAATTGTTATATCGCTTATCTCTGGAACCGCTTATACTAACGTCCGGAAATTTCACACAGCAACATATGTTGTCAATACCATACATACGGCGAAAAGTGGTAGATTTTGGAAAAGGGGGCCTGGCACTGCCCATATAAACTGAAATTCTCATACCGCTTATCTCTGGAACCGCTTATACTATCGTCCGGAAATTTGACACAGTTGTTTATGATATCAATAGCTTACTTATGGCGAAAAGTGTAGGTAATGGGAAAGGGGGTATGGCACCGCCCATACAAACTGAAATTCTCATATCGCTTATCTCTGGAACCACTTATTATAAGGTAATGGAATTTTATACACCTACATTTATACACATGTAAAATCGCAAGAATCATTCAATTGGGAACCATTTTCTCCCAGATTTTAAAATCGCATTGAATGATTGTTGTTTGGGCAAAAGTTTTTAGAAGGATCAGTGTGTTTGTCTTCCGATATTTGGCGCAGGTATTGAGAGCTATCCTAAAAAAACATATTTATGATCAGATTTGTTTCACTTTTAGAACACATATTAGTAACAAAAATTTGGTGTAACTTGGTAGCCCAGTCGTGTGATGAAAAAATATTGGGCTCTGGCCCAGTCTTGACAAAACCCCGTGTGAAACCGCCGTTAGAGAAGGAAATATTATCTTTCTCAACTTTTAACGATTCGGATGAAATAAGAACGAGTTTATATAGATGTAGATTATTTAGTTTTTAAACTCCAAGATGCTCTCAGACAAATATAATCGAAAAACGTATTAACAGTCTGAATTGGTATATATTTGACATATTAGTCAGTGATGAATATCTCATCTATACATACAAATACATATGCATATTTGTTATGTTGTCATATGCCAAAGTTGACTAGCAACGTGACGGACGTGTAAAGTGTTTGCTCTTTTTCGGCATCAGTTATTCGCCGTACTTTCGTGTACTTAATACGGATAGTAATATACTCCGCCTGTTGTTGCAGTTTCAAAGGTATGTCACCTGTTCCCCCTGCTGCCTCTAAGATACGCCTAAGAGACGCAAGTAAATGCTCTCCCTCTCCTAAAACGGTGAGACTTGTCGATAGTGTTGACTCATTGCCTTCGATTTTAACTGCTATTCGCGAACTTGAGGAGAAAATTCAACTTCAAACAGATAAATAGCAGTCACTCTTTGAAAGCCTCTCCAATCAAATAACGATAGTATCGATAGTTTCAATTTTTTTAGACTATCAATACTCATTGATAGTTTTTTCTTATACTATCGAAAATATCGATAGTTTAGTAGGACTATCGATCATCTCTACCAATTATTTTGAAATTATTTAAATTTTCTAATCTTAATTAAAAATTTTGTTTTTTAGTGTGATGCCGACGTCATATTCAAATATGCACGCATTTAGGCCAAAATACATACATATGTTAATCGTAAATCCTGTTTTGTTTGTATAACTTGTGTTTGTTTTTGAACTTTCTAAAAAGAGAAGTATTTTGGCTAAGCATTTACTCAATTTTGAATGATATTAACTTTTATAAAATAATATTTATTTTACTATGATCCTGTAAAACAAAGCAACCTAACTGATTTAGCGCTATCGATAGTGCTATCGATAGTTTTGTTTATTTCGAGACTATCGTGAATATTGATAGTTTTTCTGAAAACTATCAAAACTATCGATGGTGTGACTATCGATAGTTTGACACCTCTACTCTGCGCTGGAAGCGAAAGAGCAGAAGTGTGAAGCAGAATTACTGAGAGTTTGACCACTGAAACGAGGAAATTATTGCAAGAGGCCATACGATTGAGAAGAGCGGGGAAGTTGCTGTCTGTATTTACGTTGCGGGGTGCTGTCTATGTCAGAGTTGACAAAATTGATGAACGTAATGACTTGCAGAGCTTTTCTTGCTAATCTGTGTTCTTTTTCTTTTATTCTATATTCTTTTATTCTTAGTTTAAGCAGAGAACTTAGATAGATAGAGAAGGTGCAAACTGAAAGTGGAAACTATTCGCGGACGAAAAATTAACAGCGTTAGAAAAGTTCAAGTCGGAATGTAAAAATTCTGTTGAATTTAATGTTGATAACATAATACAATGTTGAGCAACATGAAATGTGATGTTCTTTGTGAGCAAATAAACGAAAATATGGTAAATCTTCACATAATTTTCATTAATTTGTAATTTTTGTT
>NW_016158054.1:29168-32470 GCF_001687245.7 Rhagoletis zephyria
CCCTACGGTATACACCAAGTGGCGACATACATTTCAAACTAAGATTCTCCAACGAATGGGAAGTAATACCGCAAAGAAAATCCCTAGTTGATGTTTCCTTGCCGTTTTCTAACCATCCGAGTTTATACGAGAGTATGCGTACGATTGCTCGCAGAAAGTATGAGATCCCCAGTATTTCAAACGATTACTTCCTGAAGATTACCATGCCTGATTGAATAATATGTATCTTACTTTCTGGCGTTATTGAGATCCTACTTAAATTATCTTATATGTGGACTTTGTACTATTAATTTGAGAGAGGAATACTTCAAGTATAGGTACTAATATATGTTTTATAAACTGCCTGTTTTTGTTGCAATAAACGGAAGAATAAATCTGTTGTATTTTTTATAAATATATAATTGTTTTTATCTAAGGAATCCTATTTTAATTAAGATTTAAATTGAGCTCGTAATCACAAAAAATAAAATAGAAACAATTTTATTCATACAAAAAACCTGCTAAATCCACTTCAATTTTGAAAATACAAAAGCTAAAACCTGCTAAGTTAGAAATTCGCTAATAAAACCATAAAAACGTAATTTTTTTCATTCGTTCTGGATTAGTGCCATAGAACGTCGCGCGATTATGAGTTAAAGATATATTAAGTTTTTTGCATCTACAGTAAAAAATGTTTTTGGTCGTTAGCAGGCTTACACTCTAAGGCGACGATATGTATTTGTCAATTTCAAAGCCGCTTTTGACAGCACACAAATAAATGGCCTCTATGCCGCGTTGTCTGAGTTTGGAGTCCCCGCGAAACTAATATGGCTGTGAGCAATACCACCAGTTCCGTTAGAGTTAGTGTTGGGTCAGATGCACATTATTTAGGTCATATCCATTGGATACCTTACATTAAGTTTATATATCTAGCTCTGGCTGAAAAAGCATTGTTAACTTAAGGTTTAATATTTCGCTCTTATACGTGTATCCCCGCTATCTGTCATTTGTGCTTTATTCTTTTGCCCGTTTTTCGCAAAATAGAGACTTTGCTCTGTAGTTTAACAGCGAGACAACGCATGTGTTTTATTTACGACTATTCACCCCTCCCCCCTCTCCCCCCCCCCCNCCCCCCCCGAAATTTTTATTTAGTCAAGAAAACGCTCTTGATAGTTCATTTTGGCGCCCAACGTGGGGCCTGTGATAATTCAAAGATAAAATGTCGTGAAATCTCGAACTTTCGCTAAAATTCAACTTGGCATCGTCGGCTAGCGTTTCTAAAACGTAGCTCAACATTCACGGCGTCAAGAGTTTCCTACCGTAACAAATATATTTTCAACTTTTTGGGCTGCTGTATCCAACAACACAGGCCGCACTCTGCATAAGGATTTTGGTGTATTCATCGGTACCTGGTACATCGAAGGCATACATCTTTCGACATAGTAAGGCTGCCAAAGTCTCAATCCCGCGCAATCCCGTTTCAAACACATTACTATAGGAGCTTTGTCGTTGCAAATAACCTCGCTACAGGAGCGTTGTTTTTAGCGGTTCTTTCACATCAGGGCACATCGCAAAGCAACGTTATTTGCTATTGCGACCACATACAGTATATACAAGGTAGTCTCACTCTACTTCTTTTGAAAGCGTTGTTGTTATTGCTGCTAGAATTTCAAAGTCAAGCCGCTATAGTAGAATCGGGCTCGCAAAAAGTCCCGCCAAACAAAACATACCTAGAGATAAATTTTTTACTCACAACCATGTCCAATGTGTAGTAACTTAAACAGCAGCGCGCTAATCTGCGTCGAAACATACCGCGCATTCGCAATTCTGTCGACACAAAACTTGCAATTTCGTCCGCTGATTTGAACTGTCGTTTGGCTATCTTAGAGGCCCGCTCTAAGCAAGTTATGACAGTTCAGACGAAGCACAGTGTGAGACCAGAGGAGAAATAGAAGATACGTACGTCGCTAGGTTCAGATGCCCACAATTTGACTGTTGCTGACTCACTTCATTGCGCTTCTCACTCCACTTCTATGAAGTTTTTGATGGAAAGTACTCCGACTATAAGAACTTTATAACATCGTTTAAGTTAAACATCGATAAGCAGTCTACTTTGTCATCCATCGAAAAGTCTAATCATGGTGTAATAATAACAAGGTGTTGTCAGTAACTTAACCTCACTTTTTCGGCAGGTTTATTCCGGTCACGCATTTTAAAGTACTAGAAAAGGTACTAATTATTTACTACTTTTAATCCGTTGGTGCATACTACTTCAAATTAAATGTAGAAAAATTTATAATTACAGGCTTATAATCCTGAATGTATGTTCGTATCGGCAGCTCCACACAGTTTGGACATATATTGTAACTTTAAAAAAGTAAAAGCCGTAAAATAAGGCAATTTCCTATTAGACTGTAAATGATATTCTAAATAGATTAAAACTCATAAATATCGATAATATAAGCGAATTCGTAATTTAACCATGCAACCACTCTATTCTAGTGTATCAGTAGTTCATTTGGCTCAATATTAAGACAATGCAGCAAAAGTTATTTAATATAAAAAGTCGCCTTTTCATACGATTTTTGTGAAAGTTTTTCTCCATTGATAACCACGATATCTTTTAGTTTTCTACTTTTTGAGGACAAAAATTATACAAATCCAGCAATTTTAAATACAGTATATTTTGCTTAGCTGCCCATCCTTCTTTGCACGAAAAACTTGGGCGCTTAACCGAAAAAAGCACTTAAGCGAATTTTCTTTACTACTTCAATGAGGAAGGTATCCGAATCCCTATGAAACCAAATAATGGAGGAGCACTTACCTTGTAGAAATTACTGCAAGCGAAATTTTTTCCGGATGGTATTTAAAATTAGGGTAAATGTAGAGGCAGTGCAGGTAAACGTAATAATTTCCTTCATAGTTGATAATAGCAGAGAACTTAGATAGATAGAGAAGGTGCAAACTGAAAGTGGAAACTATTCGCGGACGAAAAATTAACAGCGTTAGAAAAGTTCAAGTCGGAATGTAAAAATTCTGTTGAATTTAATGTTGATAACATAATACAATGTTGAGCAACATGAAATGTGATGTTCTTTGTGAGCAAATAAACGAAAATATGGTAAATCTTCACATAATTTTCATTAATTTGTAATTTTTGTTAAATTTTTTATCTTGTTCTCCTTTTATGAAGATGCAAATACAATTTAAAATAATGATAGTTTGGCATAAAGTTTACACACATATGTACATGCATACATATACTGGCAATCAAAAGTGAGTGCATGGTGTTTTTTGCTTAATATTTGCAATGTTTTTCAATT
>NW_016158054.1:38020-56509 GCF_001687245.7 Rhagoletis zephyria
TTAATTGAAAAACATTGCAAATATTAAGCAAAAAACACCATGCACTCACTTTTGATTGCCAGTATATGTATGCATGTACATATGTGTGTAAACTTTATGCCAAACTATCATTATTTTAAATTGTATTTGCATCTTCATAAAAGGAGAACAAGATAAAAAATTTAACAAAAATTACAAATTAATGAAAATTATGTGAAGATTTACCATATTTTCGTTTATTTGCTCACAAAGAACATCACATTTCATGTTGCTCAACATTGTATTATGTTATCAACATTAAATTCAACAGAATTTTTACATTCCGACTTGAACTTTTCTAACGCTGTTAATTTTTCGTCCGCGAATAGTTTCCACTTTCAGTTTGCACCTTCTCTATCTATCTAAGTTCTCTGATAATAATTGCAAATTTTTAAGGCAGGGATCGCTAATGTGCAGGTATAAATATTAAAAACTATGACGGTGATGCGCATTTTGGGGTAGGTATCTTAAATGTGCACTTAAACACAAGGGCAGCAAAGCAAAATATACTGTATTAATATTGTTCTGAAAACACCAAGTTCTTTAAAAATCGCAATAAAACGAATTACTAAAATGGAGTATTTTATATACTATTTCCCAACGAATAGTAGTATAAAAATTAAGATCGGCAGCACTTAAGCATGCCGGTCTTGTCAAAATTACAACAAACACGTCGCTACTGACAACACCTTGTTATTATTCCACCATGAGTCCAATCAACCAATCAATTACTGACGTGGCCCGGCCTTAGAAACTGTGAAAAGATTTCAAATCTATCAAAAGCGCTAGAATGCCTCAAGGCCCGCTAATCCATCGCTCGTATTCTTGGCCAACATAAATTCGCTTTTTTATTTACCTAGTGTTTCAAGGTCAAATGCGAAACAGCTTCGTTGCTTTGTACAGTTCCTTGTTATCACTGGGTAATGCATCGCAAATTGCTGAGGCTATGCTCATCTCGATCGTTATGAAAAGGATTGATCAAGACACCAAAAAGGAATGGAATGAACATATGAACTTTAGCGATCTTCCTGCATCCTGCGTTTCGGTTGTCGAACGATATTGTCAACCCATGGAGTCAATAAGTCAGCCCGATACCGATAGTAGCGCAAGTCAGCAAGCTATTAATAAGCCACGAAACCAAAAACACCAGCATCAAGGGTTGACTTTCAACTGCAGCACGGAGCACAGAACTTACAGGTGTCCTCAAAATGTTGTAGGATTCGAACCGACGATCACCACTGACTCAGCCAGTTGCCTACCCACTGTGCTAAGTTTGTCTTGTTAATTCTTGTTGCTTATTTTCCACTATTTCACTTTGCTAAGCCAACTACAATCAAGCGCAGCTATTCCGCTGCAATTCACTTGATCATGTGGTTGTTGGTTTTGTTGGTTTTTATTAATATTTCTATTATTATACCATGTCCCCACCGGAGCTAACCACGTAGTTATGGCTATTGAGTTGGTTATCCCGATAACCCACTTAATTTAGCGTAGTTTCGCCATATAAAAATGACAGCACTTAACCATTTCACTGAGATGGTTAAAAGCTAACCAACTCGAAACCACGTCGAAAGTCTGATACAACCCTGTGTTTTCCCGCCATCTGTGAGTCATTAGCGTTGAAATGTAAAGAATTCGTTCCCTACTAGTGTTTGGACTCAACTAAAATCAGTTAAGATTTACTCCGGTTTAAAAAAAAAATTGAAATCTACTCCTCTACTCCGCTGGACTTCAAATCTATTCCGTTTTTTTCATTTATGTTATGCCCCTCTTGGGGCCGTTTTTTGAGTGTTCACCACCGGTTTCAGTGAAAAAATTGAAAAGTAGCCAAATTTCACTGTTAAAAAGTAACTCTTTCATAGCAATGCGTCAATAAATTAACTTCGTTATTTTTTGACGTATGGCTGTACAAACTGGCGGATGCAGAACTTTACTTAAGTTGTTAAAAAATATATGTAGAATGAAATTTATATAAAGTAGAAAAGGTTTGCTTTTTAAAAAATTAAGTGTTAGATACGTTCTACTTCATAGAAAATGCTAAAAATTACCTAAATATGTAACATATTATCCTTGCATTGCCTCGCGTTCTTATTTTGTATGAATAGAAAATATTTTAGTCAAACAATTAATGTCAGAAACAAAAATAAAAAATTCAATCTAGTACGGAAAATTTGTTTTTGGTCCGATTTTTGCAGCGATTTAGTAGTGAATCGAGGTTTGAAGGTCCGAACACTGTTCTTTACATTTGTACTGTTTTATAAACCTCAAACCGCAGTGTGGACACCAATAGTTAGTGATGTGGTTAAGTTCGATTCGAGATGGTTAACTTTTTGGTGGGGACATGGTATTAGAATGTTTAACTTTTAGGTGTACTCGTCCTTAAATAATTTGTTTTTTTGTTATTTTATGGCCTTATAACAATTATATTCAAAAATTTTTATGCGCTTGGGGCCGTTTATATACGCAACATTAATTTAAAAAATGGTAGAAGTGATAGCTATTTCGGAAATCACCACATTTCCTCATCAGACTTCTTTCAGTAGGATTCGAACCGACGATCACCACTGACTCAGCCAGTTGCCTACGCACTGTGCTAAGTTTGCCTTTTTAATTCTTGTTGCTTATTTCCACTCAGCAAAGTGAAATGTGGTGATTTCCGAAATAGGTATCACTTCTACCATTTTTTCAAATTATTGTTGCTTTTCCACAATAAGTTTTCACTAAAAACGTCCTCAAGCTCATAAAAATTGTTGAATATAATTGTTAAAAGGCCATAAATTAAAAAAAAAAACAAAACAAAAAAATTCAATTCCTTCATGTAACTAATTATAAACAAGGCTACTTTAAATCATACTAATAATAAAAAAAATCAACTTCAATAAAAAAATACTTCCGAATAACCTAATTCATATATGTACATATGTGTTTATGAGGAAAGCAGTAAATGTGGCAATAAAAAAAGCAAAGCAAAAAAAAAATAATAACAATAAATTAAAATGGTAACACAAGATAAAAATATAGGCGGTGAGACAAATCTCCCATATCAAGAATATTAAATTTAGCTTAGCGAGTTTCTAATGATTCGCCCGTTGCTGTACTCAAATCCTCCACCCGTATCTTCTCCTTGCACATGCATTTCTATATGAATACAAGTAGTGAATATATATGTGCCTATGTATCACTAGTTGTGTATGTTTATATGTACATACATATGTATATCGGTTTTAGTAGCTTTGTACATAAGCTTACATTCTAGCAATTACCAATCTCACATGTGATGTAGGCGCCTGCATACCGGAGATGGTTAAGCTGAAAGAGAGTTATAAGTATATGCAAAGAAACTTCCAACACCTAGCGAGAATAATTGAGTAGAAATATTTTTTTGGGGTTCACTACCAATGTGCCTCCAGAAATAATGTTCCTGTAAATTCGCTTATTACGTGATGTAAAGTTACAAGGTGATTCGGGATCAACGCATACAGGTACCAGTGGTGGAATTAGTTTATAAGTTAAATTTCTTGTGCATCGGGCAAATAGTAAAAATAAAAAAAATAAAACTCAGAGCGTGTAGTCCCTACGCGCGGAAGAAGTGAAACTTAATAGAGGAAATTCCAGAAAGAAAGAAATGTGCGATATACATACACATGTACATATTTTCTAACACACAAAAAACATATTTTTTTTAACGACCTTTAATTTTTTTTTATAACCAACTGAAAAGTTTAATTATTATTTGTGGCTGAGAAAACATCCATATCTACAGAATTAACTAGTAGATTGTGGTAACTAAAGAAAGATATGAAACGTTTTATTTCAATATTTTTAATATTTCTGGAAAAACCCGCATCAATGGTAGCCGCTCCTTAGGTTGTTGGGTCATTTCTACTATTAACCATTTCCAGTAAAAAATTTTCTTTAAAAAATTTAGTCAGTTCATCAGATTTAGCCAGCGAAACGCTGACGTTGATCTCCTGCGAGAATTACAGGTAGATCATAACAGTCTACTTATCTTTATCTTCATCTTAATCATTTATCTTCTTCTTCTTCGTCATCTCCATCATCATCATCATCTTCATCTTCATCTTCATCTTCATCTTCATCTTCAACTTCATCTTCATCTTCATCTTCATCTTCATCTTCATCTTCATCTTCATCTTCATCTTCATCTTCATCTTCATCTTCATCTTCATCTTCATCTTCATCTTATCTTTATATTTGTTTTTGATTATATTCTTGTCTTTGCATTAGTCTTTTCCCGCCCAATTGGCGTTTAACGCAGCTATTCGTTTTCTATACCCGTCATATGCTACCTGTACCGTGGCGTTAAATATTTATCGCAAACATAACGGAGCTATAATAATAAGATTTGCTTCAATAATTTGAGTTTAACTTTTTAAACAGGTGGCCACCCTCTTCAGGCACCTCAAAAATATTTTAATTGTGTTTCTGTAAGCTCTTTCTGTACTGTATAGTATTTTAAGCGTAAGACTTTTGTATAATTTAACTAAATTTTACTTTTGAAACAGGTGGCAACCCTCCTACATTTAGCTAGAAAATACAACTTATTCAAAACCATTTCTTTTGATACCCATATTGGGATAATTCGTTTAACTTAATAAATAATTTGAATTTGATTTTCGTATATATGGCAACCCTTTAAAAGACTAAAACCATACTGCACATCTGCAGGTCAAGCCCTTTCATGTGACACCTCATTTTTGAAAATCGTACCAACGATACAGATTTTATGATTTGATGTTAAATATTTAACGGAACCCTCTGCGGCAGAGAAATTTTGAATTCGATTTTCTAACATGTGGAGACTCCTTTCATGGAACTAAAGGTACGTTGCACACCCGAAGGACAAGGCCTCTCATGTGACACCTCATTTTTAAAAATCGAACGAACGATAGAGATTTTATGACGTGGTGTTAAATATTTAACGCAACCCTCTGCGGCAGAGAAATTTTGAATTCGATTTTCTAACATGTGGCAACTCCTTTCATGGAACTAAAGCTANAAAATCGAACGAACGATACAGATTTTATGGCTTGGTGTTAAATATTTAACGCAACCATCTCCGAACTCGTGTAAGAAGTTTCACTTCAAAAACTTATAAAAGGCCAAAAGTAAGGTTAGGTTCATTGAAAAAAATGACTGTTCCAACCTAGTGTATACAAGAACAAATATTTGGAAGATAGTGGTGGTGGAAAGAGGTCGGCGTGGTGAGTTAGTCCGGTTTCTTGGATCTGCTCAATCCGCGGAGAGCCGTGTATGAGCGCGTGGAAGTGCTGGCTCAAGTCTTTCCCGTGTGAAGTCCGGTGCTCTATGTATGTACGTATGTATGTCTTCTCCCTCTCCTTGTCTCATTATTTCAGGTTACAACTTTGTGGATTACAAATTTTAATCTTCCTTATGTACTCACGGTCATCAACCTCTGGAATGGTGATCAGCTGTGTCGTTCTTTCTGTGGTTGTACTGCTTGGTCATAGAAGGGCATAAGTCAGCAATTGCAAAGTCTGGGCCCCTTGGGTCTTCCTGCCAGATGATAATCTGTAAAATTAACCTCCCTTAGCCAATTTGATCGTTGTTGTTGTTACTAAATTTTGGTTATTCGTACGTAATTTTCGTGTTTGTTAGATGTATATGTATGCATGCATGTTATTGTGGTCATGAAGGCTTATGTATGTACTCAGGCATTTTCACATATATGTATGTATATATATGCAACCGCGAGCACAGATACTTTTAATTAGGCTAACTTGGGTATTTTTTTATTTATTTGTTTTAGTGATTCAAGTCTTATAATTATTATTACCTTGTTTTATTGTGATTAATTGAATTTACTCTAACATAATTGTATTTAATTTTAGCTTAATTTATTTTACTTTAACTCAGTTTTTAGCCAATTTTAATTTAATTCAGTTTAATTTAATTTAATTTCATTTTATTTTATTGTTCAGCACTTCTTTTAACTTTATTTCGACCACCTATTTCTTTTATTTCACACCGCTTTTATTTAATTTATATCTTTTAACCAAAAGTTTAAAATTTTTAAGCATATGCAGTTAAATCCTTGCAACCACTCACCTCAATTAGCAGGATTTTCAACTCTTATCAAAATCCCATATGAGATTCCGTTTAAGCGGGAATAAGAACTATAAAAAAATTTACCAACTTCACAAACTATTTTAAAACACATGTTTCAATGTCGACTTTCAATCTGACTTTCTGTCACAGCTAATTTGGTGATCGTGCCCCGATGCATTTGTATGCAGATAATTCCTCCAACTTTCACTCATACTTACAACCACAAACATACCTTTCTCTACGACACATCGTTACATGTACATTCACACACACAACCACAACAATGAGTTCACCTTTTCACACATGTTGGGCAACATGTTTAGCAACCCGGTTGCGGAACAAACCAAATGTTGGCGGGATAGATTTGCCACCGATGTTGATGCAACGTGAGAGGCTGCTGATGTTGCCCGCAATATGGAGCGTAAAAGGATTCAAAACGCAGTCTGCTCACTTTGTTTGTTTTTGCCTACGTGTGGCCTCGACCCATGTCCTAAAGCCTTGCTTCCTGTCAAGTCTTTTCATGTCTGCGTGTGTATCATTGCTTATGTTGTCATCGTTCAGTCAACATTCACATGCATCTATGATCATTAATATATACGTCTACGTAAAGCTCTTGCACACTATATCACTGGGTACATAACTTATCAATAAATATATCACATAAAATCCTATATCTATATCACGGTTAGCCTTATACTATATCACAGTAGGTTTAGATAAATATACCGTAGACCTGTAGTCCTACCTAGATAGATAAATAAATAATTTAATAAATAAATAAATAATTTGATAAATAAATATTTAAAAAAAAATTATAAATAGATAAATAAATAAATAAATAAATATATAAATAAATAAATAAATATATATATAAATAATTACACTACGTCAATAATGGAGAAATATATGTATGTAAGTCAAATGCCTATAATTCACAATCTAGCTTACACCTGGTTGAGTAAGCAAGATTGTATGTCCAAGTTGATAAATACCTAAGTCCAACAATAAAAATAAGTTAACACAATCACGACACCTAACAATTAAACAAAACAACGAATTAATAACAAATATAACACGGTGACCATACAAACACTACGCCACAAATATGTCTTTGGCATGGTATACCCNAAGTCCAACAATAAAAATAAGTTAACACAATCACGAGACCTGACAATTAAACAAAACAACGAATTAATAACAAATATAACACGGTGGCCATACAAACACTACGCCACAAATATGTCTTTGGCATGGTATACCCTACTTTCTTCCCACTAGTGTCGCCCAGCTCATACATAGAGTTTCCAATAGACTTCAAAACGATGCATCTAATTTGTTTGGGCACAAGTTTAGCATTATAATTATCTATTTGGGAACTCTGTCGGAAATTTCGGCGGTATACCACCTGTCCAATTTTAAATCTAACATCTCTACTTCTTGTGTTGTATACTTTCATGCTTTACTCGTGAGTCAACTTCAGTTCTTTCATTAACTTTTTACGTATGAGCTTTAATCGGTCTGCCTTCGTCTCTACCTGGCAATCCGCATCCCCTATAGTGCCGAGCTTCCGATATATCTCATACAATACGCCATGTTGCACTATAGGCATACCGAAAGTAGCAAAGTATGGGGAGCAGTTGATTGCGGAATGGACTACACTACGAAGGTCAAATGCCGCATCACTTATATGGCTATCCCAATTCCTTAGAAAGCTAGAAAATAACTCAGAGACGAACTGCTTGCCATTATCTGAATGTACGTATTCAGGAACGCCAAAGATATGAAATACTTCCTTTTCCAAAAACTTTATAGCCTCGGCTGAAGTGGCTCTTTCATAGGCTTCAAAAACCAAAACTTAGACAAATGGACAAACAAAAACATAAACATTGCAATCACAAGTACGAGGGTACAGACCCATAAAGTCGACATACAAGCGTTGGAAAGGTCGTTCGGTTATGTGTTGATTTCCCATCACTGGTTTATGAAACGCATTTTGGGTCTTATTACTTTTACATATTTCGCAGCCTTTAAAACATGCCTGAACGTCTGAAACCATCCCTGGCCTGTAACACTTTTCGCGGATTCGTGCAAGCGTCTTGTGGATCCCACCATGACCAGCGGAAGGTGAACTAGGAGATACCTCCATTAAACCCTGCCGCAGTTCCGATGGCACCCAAAGTTTCCAGGTCTGGTCCTCTTGAAGCTGGCCCGCCCTGTTAAATTGAGTACATACATAGCCATCTGATATGCAGCAGTCTGGTAGTTGATCCTTGTTCTCGGTCACAGTCCTTTTCAGTTCGTTGTATTCATCTGAGTCAAAATAAGGCGAGTCTAAGCGGATATCCATAAATCTTTCATTTCTTATAATTTCTTCCATGTGCATCCATGATAGCGTGTCAGGCACGATATTTTGGGCACCCTTCCAGTGCTGAATATCAAAATCATAACCTTGTAGCCTCAAACTCCATTTTGCCAGCCTGCCCGAAAGGTCTTTCTGATTCATCAGCCACTTTAGGCGTGCGTGATCAGGGATTCACGCTAATCACGGCTGCGTAGCACTCAAGTTCGGTTATACTGTAGTTTCGTTGTTCTTTATTGAGTTTAGCCGAAATATAGGCTATTGGTCGTTCGTTGTTCTGGTCGCCAAGTTGAAATAAAACCCCACCCACTCCGTTTTTCGAGGCGTAGCACTGTACATACACCGTAGATTAAAGTCAGGGTGCGTCAGTACGGGTGCCTATATGAGGCTTTGCTTCAATCAGTCAAACGACTTCCTGGCCTCGTCCATCATGGTAAATTTCTTAATCTTTTCTTTAGTGAGACAGTCGTGCAGCGGAGCTGCAATGGTCGCGGAATCTTGGATAAATCTATCTCCGGGAAATCCCTCACAGCTGCAACCTTGTTTTCATCCGTTCGTATGCAACCATCCCCCACTACATAACGAAGGTAAAGAACCTCTTTATGGCGTCGAGGGAAAGGCGGTTTTTAGTACATTTTCTGACTATAGAAACGGGTGAGTTCCAGCTACTATTACTTTCCTCTATAACCCCCATACTGATCAGCCTATCTAGTTCTTGGTATATTAATTTTTGGATAGCAGGCGAAATTGGATAGTGCTGCACTTTCTTCAGGCGGCAACATATGTTGGATGGCATCAAAATACAGGTCTCCTTCGGCGGGTGCAAGCTCTGCAACAGCAGTTTGGACTGGACATAAGGGTGTTTTCCTACTAACGACAGACATGGCAAAGGCCTTCCAAAAATCTATTCCTAAATAAATTTGTTGTTGTAAGCCTGGTACTATAAGGAACTCTAAATCTCTCGAAATGCCATCCCATATCACTGGGAGCGTGATTACACCGGTTACTGATGTTTCTCCACCATTAGCTGTTCGTATGCTTTGAATGCTTATCGGGAGGATACGGTCTGCTTTGCCTTCTAACAATTTGTCTACGTCTTTTCCTAAACAACTTGCCCCTGAAACGGATTCTAGAAAAGCTAAAACATCCACACCACCAATATTTGTCTGGGCGAAAATTGATTGTCTCCTTTATAATTTTGTTCAAAATTCTTTTATATGTCCTTCTCTTCTCTCTCATTTTTTCTATCTTTTTAAAATTCCTACTTTTTCTTTTATTTTCAATGGATTCACAAAATATTTTCTTACGTGCTGCCTCGTAATCTAGCTCGCGTTGATGCAAGCTTTTCTTTTCTTCAAACTTCACCAAGGTTTCTTTCTATTCAGTGCCAAGATCATTGTTTCTTCTTAGCAATTTGATTGCTGGTTGGTTTCCGGGTTCTCCTTCCCCTGGCTGGAGTTCCCGGAAATCTCCGCCAGCATTCCGTTTCCCTTGCCAGGTTTATATACACAAAATGATTTGTCTCCGCCACATGCAAAGCACATCATGCTGTGAAAAGACGACTTACAATGAGTTGACTTCACTGCCTCACTTGGGTTTTTCACATAAAAGTCCACAGGCAAACCACACGAAAAACACAACATCAAATGAAATGGGGACGGACAAAACAAACTAATGGTGGGTTGAGGGCCTTTCGCGGATTGAGTTGCTGGTGGATTGTACGAAGGAGCACTTGGCCTGGCATTGTTACTGGAGTTCTGACCATATGGCCTGTTCTTTGGTTGGCTATTAAGGGCTTCAATTGGCTGCTGATCTTGCATATCATCAAGTGGACGTTCATCATTGTAAAATAGTTCGCTTACATTCTTGGACCGGCTGCGATTCCCTTTAACCACTCTCTCGGCTCGTCTGCATTCGGCTTTTCAATCAGCCAGGGTATTCATTTGAGAGGCAAACGTCAAATTCGCCAGGTAAGGCTTTAAGTTCCCCTTACCTCTTCTACAATTTTTTTTTCGTAGCCTTGGACCCTGCCGTGACCCCAACAATTGGCAGAGTCCCCTAAGCCTGACAGGTTTCCGTCTGTCTAGTGTCTAGGAAAACTTGCAAACTCTATTACCTAACTACAAATCCAAATCCTGATATAGTCTCTATTTCCACGAAATTTAAGTGCAATATTTATAAACAAAAACTACGACAACTAAACTCCTATTACTATATTTAAAAATTAAACCTCCTATGAACATACGTATATTCAAATCCAACAATTTCATTTATCAACAAGGATACTTAAAATCATACTGGTAATAATAAAAAAAATTCAACTTCAATAAAAAAAAAAACTTCCGAATAACCTAATTCATATATGTACATATGTGTTTATGAGGAAATCAGTAAATGTGACAATAAAAAGCGAAGCAAAAAAAATAATAACAATAAATTAAAACGGTAACACGAGATAAAAATATAGGCGGTGAGAAGAATATTCAATTTAGCTTAACGAGTTTCTAATGTTTCACCCATTGCTGCAAAGAAACTTCCAACACCTAGCGAGAATAATTGAGTGGAAATATTTTTTTTTGGGTTCACTACGTATGGGCATGGAATAATGAATTAGACTTTGAAACTCGCACGTGTTTATCGCCACGTTTCTAGCTGCCTACCACATTATTTTTAAGTTAAAGAGAAAAATAAAACCAAGGAATGAAACCGATTCAAAATAACGTTCCGGTTTGGGTTTCGGTTTTGCCAAGTGTTTCGGTTTCGGTTTTGGTTTCGTTCTTCAAAATTTATTTCGGTTTTGGTTTCGGTTTCGTTCCGGTTTCGGTTTTTCACAGAAATTTTGTTGATATTATTTAAATCACAATGTCTTAAACGTTGAGGAAATAAAATCGAAAATTACAGTTCACTGATAATATCAACACTAGGTTCTTTCCCTAACAATCCGGACCGGATTTGGTAATTAGAGAATAAGAGAAACATTTTCTTTCAAAAATGGAACAAAGTTCAGAAGTACGGAAACGCAAAAACCCACATTTCGTGCCCACAAGTCGAGAAACAGCTGATTCACGTTGTTCTTGTTTTTGTCACTTATACCATGTTCTGACCGACATCGGAAGCATGTTTTCGTTGCTAAAACTGGTTTTCGACCTAAAACTTGTGTTTTCGTCCATATAAAATCTGTTAAACGAAAACCAGTTTTCGCTGAAAACTACTTGAAAACTCACTTTCCACTCATTCCAATCGGTGTCTTCACTAGTTTTTTTTCGATTATTTATCGAAGTGGAAGTCATATTTTATCATCTTTAATACGCCATTTCGGATTTATTGTTAATTGCCTGGCCAAAGCAAAATAAGAATGAAAGTTAAAGGTTGTAAATGAAAAGAAAATGAAGGAAAAATGTTTTGGTTGTCGGTCAGAACATGGTATTAAATGCAAACACTTGGAAATTGAATTTTGGTTTCACAAATTTGATTTTAAGTACATAGATTGAAAATACATCAACAGGCCATTCACTTTTCCTTAAAAGCACCAAGTAAATGCAGGCAACATGTAAACACAATACAGCTGATATGCACTTTGACACTTTATCCATTTTTACTCGGAGAAAATTTCGGGCTGTTTCGGGCAGGAAGAAGAATACACTTACGATCGAATACGCTCGAATTTTCGCTCTCTATTACCCATTTTGTTGAGTACAGGCATGATTTCTGGGCTATTTTGGGCACACGCGGGATCTCGCATTGCGTACGGGAAAGAAACTACTTAAATATAATTAATCGATTATCGATTCACAACAACAAAGTCATCAGCAGATTTTTGCGAAAAGTTACCTAGCCATACTTATTTACTACTTAACAAGAATTTTAGCAAAATGTTGCTGATTTTGGTTAAATAAATCATTTATTTCAAAGAAATTTGTATTTATTATTTTTGTAAATTTCTGGAAACCGATTGAAACCTGTGATTGAAATGGTTTCGGTATCGTTCCTTTTCAGGTCAAGATAACGGTTCGGTTTCGGTTTTGAAAAACGAAACGGTTTTAAACGGTTACGGTTTCGGTTTGGGTTTCGGTTTCATTCCTTGAATAAAACTTAACATACATATATATACCTAAATATATATGATCGGCATAAATCACTACCGGTTAATTAAAATCCATTAGCTGGACCCAGAGCTGGGCGGAAACAAATTTATGAATATGAAAAAAACGACAGAGGCTCAATGTGCCTCCAGAAATAGTGTTCCTGTAAATTCGCTTATTACGAGCCGTAAAGTTACAAGGTGATTCGGGATTAACGCATATAGCTACCAGTGGTGGAATTAGTTTATAAGTTAAAATTCTTGTTCATCGAGCAAATAGTAAAAATATAAAAAAACTTACTTAAAAAACGCCAAAAGTTAGGTTAGGTTCTTTGAACAAAAGTGACTGTTCCAACTTAGTGTACACATAACAAATATTTGGAAGATAGTGGTGATGGAAAGTGGTCGGCGTGGTGAGTTAGTCCGTTTTCTTGGATCTGCTCAACTCGCGGAGAGCCGTGACATGAGCGCGTGGAAGTGCTGGCTCAAGTGTTTCCCGTGCAGGGATGCAAACGATGCATCGATGTTTTTGAAACATCGATAATATCGGTTCAATTTTTGATGTTTGCCATCGATGTTTCGAATTTACTAACATCGCGAAATTGACGATACATCGATGGAAGTTTTACCGATGTTTTAAACATCGACTTTAAGGAGACTCTCCTTTCTTTCGGTATGTTTGACTGACCTTAAATTTATTATTCATTCAGAATTTTTTTTTGTTATTTATGGCCCTATAACAATTATATTCAACAATTTTATCGAGCTTGAGGCCATTTCTTATGAAAAATATTATTTAAAATCAACAATAATTTACAAAAGGTAGAAGTTATGGCTACTATTTCGGAGACCACCACATCTCCTCAGTGACCGCGGTTGAAAAAGTCTAATTAGTAGATGTGGTGATCTCCCATTTTTCATAAAAAACGGCCCAAGCTCAATAAAATTGTTGGATTCATTCTGCATGCTAATAACCTAGCCGTTAAAACAGAACCACACACCCCTTAGAATTTCAACAAGATCAGGCCTATGATCTATAGGTCCAAACGGCCTTACGATGGTATGAATTTTGGTTCTAATAATAGAAAGGGTATAGAAAGGATAATAAAATACAGGAAAATACATTCATAATTATTAAAGTATTCAATATTGCTTTAAATTTAACTAGAAATTAACAAATTGCAAAACATCGGAAACCATCGATATATCGATGTTTCTCTGGCGATGTATTTTAGTATCGATGTTCTTTTCTCCGATGCATCGAAACATCGATGTATCGATATTACTGCTCAAAATTTGCATTCCTATTCCCGTGTGAAGTCCGGTGCTCTATGTATGTATGTATGTATGTCTTCCTCTCCTTGTCTCCTTATTTCAGCTTAAAACTTTGTGGATTATAAATTTTAATCTTCCTTATGTCCTCGCGGTCATCAACCTCTGGAATGGTGATCAGCTGTGTCGTTCTTTCTGTGGTTGTACTGCTTGGTCGTAGGAGGGCATAAGTCGGCAATTGCAAAGTCTGGGCCCCCTGGGTCTTCCTGCCAGATGATAATCTGTAAAATTAACCTCCCTTAGCCAATTTGATCGTTATTGTTGTTACTAAATTTTGGTTATTCGTACGTAATTTTCATGTTTGTTAGATGTATATGTGTGCATGTATCAAGAATGATAGAATACAAGATTGCGCCGTCCTGGCCGTTGACATTTGTGTGCCACAAGTAAACAAAGAATAGGGCGAAAAGAAGAACGATTTGAAACTGCCAAAACAGTTCACCTTACAGCGAAAAACGTGTTTTAATTTTGCTAAATACGAAAATATTGCATTTTCACATAATCTATTAGAGAATAGTGAATGTTTTAGTGCACTCGATTGCTCTGCAATCGAATCTGCTGCAGCAAACGTTTTAGTGCACTCCATTGCTTTGCAATTAAGGCTGATGCAGAAAACTGCGGCAGCATCTCAGCGGGATTGATTAGTTAACTTGCTAAAGGAGGATTCTTTGAACAGAAGCGAAGTCATTGTGATGCAATGCTGTCAATATAATAATAAAGATACATTTCGAGAACGGCTTTACCGTGCCCTATGTACACAAAATGCAGCGATTCGTCACAGCGCTACACTTGCAACATCTACGCATCTCGCGTCTTAACGCCTGTCGAAATTTAACACACGGCACTTCATTTTATTAGTTTTTACGCAGTCTTCAACTCAAAAATCACTCAGAAATTGCAAATTAACACCATTTAAACCGATTTTTCACTTATAACTAAAATTCTCTTTGTCGCTGATTTGTAAACAAAGGTTTATTTACAAGTTACCACAACTGTCAAAATCGGCAAAACCAAAGTAGCGGTACCACTGACGGCGCCACCTTTGTTCGCTGCACCGTGTGCATGCATGCTATTGTGGTCATGAAGGCTTATGTTTGTAAATATATATGTACTCAGGCGTTTGCACATCTATGTATGTATATATATACAACCGCGAACACAGATACTTTTAATTAGGCTAAGTTGGGTATTATTTTCTTTATTTGTTTTAGTGATTCAAGTCTTATAATTATTATTACCTTGTTTTATTGTGATTAATTGAATTTACTCTAACATATATGTATTTAATTTATTTTACTTTAACTCAGTTTTTAGCCAATTTTAATTTAATTCAGTTTGATTTAATTTAATTTCATCTAATTCAATTTTTATTTTATTCTGATTTTCAATTTAAAGTAATTTAATTTCATTTTATTTTATTGTTCAGCACTTCTGTTAACTTTATTTCGACCACCTTTTTCTTTTATTTTACACCACTTTTATTTAATTTATATCATTTAACCCAAAGTTAAAATTTTTAAGCATATGCAGTTAAATCCTTGCAACCACTCACCTCAATTAGCAAGATTTTCAACGGACTCTTATCAAAATTCCGTATCAGATTCCATTTAAGCGGGAATAAAAACTATAACAAAAATTTACCAACTTCACAAACTATTATAAAACACAGCCAAATGTTTCAATGTCGACTTTCAATCTGACTTTCTGTTACAGCTAATTTGGTGATCGTGTCCCGATGCATTTGCATGCAGAAAATTCCTCCAACTTTCACTCATACTTACAACTCCAAACATACCCCTGCAGTAAATCGCGCTAGTTCAGGACTAGCGCAGAACTAGCTCTTTAAGAGGCGGGACTAGTTCTCGATCTATCCCAACGCAATGCTTTCAACTGTCTCTTTTTACATAGCGATGTCCTACGAAGTGGAAATTGCCCCCCTCTGCAGAACTTTCGAACTAGTCCTAAACTGGTTCTATTTTGGACAGTTTTGGGACAGTAAGTTTTTTTGAGAAAAAATTTTTAAACTCGATTATTTAATTGTTTTTCTATTCGAAACTGGTTCCATTTTGGACAGCTCTGCGACAATAAGTTTTTTATAAAAAAAAAATCTGATTATTCGATGTTTATATTATTAAATTTGATCACTTTCTCTTAAGCGGCACTCAACAATTTATATTTATTAAATCTGAAAATCACAACTGCCTCCACCGCGATTTGAACTCGTGACGAACGAGATTAGAGTCGGAGGTCTTTCCGCTTAGCTATTTTCGTATTGTACGAGAAGTGAGAATTTGTGCATTTACTTCTCAACAGAGCACAACTAACACACCGAGAGTTTCAAGTGTCCCTCTCTGCAGCCGTTTAGCACTAGTTCAGAGATGGTTCTGAAATGTGTAGGGCGGAACTAGCGCTTTAAGAGACTGTCTCTAAATTTTGCTGCAGGGTACCTTTCTCTACGACACATCGTTACATGTACATTCACACACACAACCATGAGTTCGCCTTTTCACACATGTTGCGCAACATGTTTAGCAACCCGGTTGCGGAACAAACCAAATGTTGGCGGGATAGATTTGCCACCGATGTTTATGCAACGTGAGAGGCTGCCGTTACAGGTAATATATGTATGTGTGTGGATATAAGAATAACGAGCGCTTAAAATCGATATCAAATTTCTACTTTCTCTGTAGAAATTTTAGGTCTATGTTAGAAGTTTGACTATTAGCAATTAAATTTAATGCTTTGTATTCCATGCGCTTTTCGTTTTCAATCTCATAAATGCTTTATAATAACTTTTGCTAAAATTTTAAAATCAGAAGTTATCAAAACAAATTCTATGGGACAGAGAAATATTATTTTCTACTTTTTAGTCCATTTATAAAAGCGTTGTATATAAAAAAGTTTTTTTTTATATTATTTATTTTCTACTTTTTTGTCCTCGTCCTCGACCTCGTCGGTCGAGAGGTAGATGTCGCCCTATGGACTAGGCTTTTTTATAGGATCTTTGCAAAGCAAAGTTTTTATAGCACTGAATGGTGTCTGGACACACAACATTGCAAGTTGATAAAAGCGTTAAAAAATAAAGACTGCTCTGTAGATGAACAGCGAGACAACGCGCGTGTTTTATTTGCGATTATTCACCCCCGCAATTTTTTATTTAATCAAGAAAATGCTCTTGATAGTTCAATTAGGAAGGAACTTTTCGAGCCATTTGGTACCAAGGAAGGCTTTAGTCAGGGCGACTACTTTTGTGTAATTCCTTTAATATGATGTGGGAGGAGATAGTAAGAGCCCCAGATGAATTGTTTTACAAGAACGTACAATAACTGGCGTATTTCGGCAACATCCACACTATCGGAATTACGTAGAGATGCAAAGCGCGTGGGTTTAGTGGATGACGTGGATAAAACAAAGTAGCTCCTGTTCTCAGACAAACAGTCAGAGCTTGCGCGTGATAACTTCGAAAAAGTAGACGACTTCGTGAATTTATCAATAACACCAATAGTAATGTCAGCCTCGAAATCCAACGGAGAAACACTCTTGCCAACAAATGCTCTTTTAGACTGATCAGGTACTTGAGAAGTAAAGTCCCCTCTGGTCTTACAAAAATCACACTCTTTAAGTCGCTTATCATGTCGGCGAAGAACCATGGACACCGAAAACATGTCCTGCACCGACTTTTGGATTTTTCGAAACAAATATTATGTGGAGGCTTTATGGGCGAATACCGCAGACTATGGAATAATGAGCTGTAAACGATACAGTAATATTGCTGCGGATTAAAATAAATACATGTGCTTCGCTGGCTTAGCCAGACAGACGCGCTCCAGCTCTCCACTGTCATGCTGGTAACAGAGGAAAAGATCAGGTCCAGAAGCATCTGGCTCCACTTTGCATCTCCAATTGGCGTCAGTTGGCACAGAAGAGAAGCGGCTGGCGTGCTTTGATGGCCTTTTCAGGATCGATTACGCAGTTACATCACCATTCAAGAAAAATAAATAAGGTACACTTTTAGGCTAATAAGAGTTAAAAGAAAGAAGCTAAGGTTTTCTCCAAATTTTAAAGAATAATTTCTTTTGTATGTCAGGTTGTATATATTTATAAATATTTTAGGCCGAAACAGTCTTTCAGTTTTTCATAGAAAATCGAACTCATAGCGTGTAGTTTAACAATTTTTAACTTGAGCATTAACAAGAAATTTTTTGGGACGAATTTCCGTCATCCCTCGTAATTTTTGGAGAAAACACGGAGAAAATATCTTCAGTGTAATTTTTGGTTCAGAGTTTAACCAGAGAACTTAGATAGATAGAGAAGGTGCAAACTGAAAGTGGAAACTATTCGCGGACGAAAAATTAACAGCGTTAGAAAAGTTCAAGTCGGAATGTAAAAATTCTGTTGAATTTAATGTTGATAACATAATACAATGTTGAGCAACATGAAATGTGATGTTCTTTGTGAGCAAATAAACGAAAATATGGTAAATCTTCACATAATTTTCATTAATTTGTAATTTTTGTTAAATTTTTTATCTTGTTCTCCTTTTATGAAGATGCAAATACAATTTAAAATAATGATAGTTTGGCATAAAGTTTACACACATATGTACATG
>NW_016158054.1:59532-68089 GCF_001687245.7 Rhagoletis zephyria
CATACATATACTGGCAATCAAAAGTGAGTGCATGGTGTTTTTTGCTTAATATTTGCAATGTTTTTCAATTAATTTTTTTTTATTATCTTTTTATAAAAATGTGGTTCATGCTTTAATCAAAACTATACAAGTCAAACTTTCAAACTTTACACAGAACAGAAAAATTCAACGAATTCTCGTCTAAATTTTGACCTGTTTAATCTGAGTTTTTAGAAAAATTTTGAGTACGCAGATAGATCGGTTTTTTAATTCTAGTGGAACAAGATCAAGTTTTAAGCGGCTAAAAAAATCCGTTGATTTTTAATGATTATTTTTGCTGACGGCTTTTTGCACTTTTTACCAAATAAAACTGAATTTCTTGTAGAATAAAATGCGCATGACCGTTTGCAAACAAATAAAAAAAAATTAGCGCTATTTTTTACAAATTGCACTTGCTATATGCATAAAACCGCAATTCCCGTCGAAAATAACATAAAAGTTTAACTTAAAAACATTGCAAATATTAAACAAAAAACAGGATGCACTCACTTTGCCAGTGTACATACATATTTGTGTTTAAAATTAACTACTTATGAAATAATTTTTGTGGCACGAACATATACATACTTGCCCTTTCTAAAAATGGGAATAAAAATTGGATTCGCATAAAATTTTAATTCCAATAACTAATATTTTAGTGAAAACATTTACAATAAAGCTTTCAGTAACTTTTGGCAAATTTTAGCGATTATGTGAAATTATGCATGCGTTTGTACCTACATATCCATTTATATTATTTTAAATAAAGCTAATAGTAAAATTTAAAATCGAATATGGATATGACAATTAAAAAAAAAAAATAAAATTTATTACTTGGTCCGTCCGGGATTTGAACCAAGACAAACGGCGAGACGCCAAAAAGTTGCATCGCCTCTAGCGTACACGCCACGGCACATTACTGAAACGGCAATCTCTAAATCAATACATATATGAAATTTTTCATTCGTCCAAGAAGACAAACGCATAAATATGTGTGCATTTATAAATGTAAATATGTGCATAAATATGTACGATTGTTCTGCTTTCGTCTTCCCCTCGCCGTCCTCCAACCACAGACAAATTATTAAATTTCTGCGAATTGTCACGACGCCACCAAAATTAACCCTTGGTTGACGAAATATTTAGGTTTTCGCATTAGTTTACATTTAATAAAGCCATACTCGTACATTTTATATGGAGAAGAATATTAATTAATTTAAAATTCTGCATGTAACTATGTTCTCGACGATACATGTAACTTTCATCAAGATTAACCAGAAAAATTGTGCTTCATTAACAGTTGGAACCAGCTGAAACCAAAAAAACTATGTCCGCAAAATGGGATAAAAACCAACTGGAATTGACATTTTTTACACGCATACATGCATACATTCATATACACATGTACAGTGGAGTAGCACTAGGCTTGGACATTGCATTGCTTGTACTTTGATGTGTTTGAATCTTTTATGGTACTGAAGATTTGCTTACGGATGAAAAATATTAAAAATCGTCCGTGCATATATGTAAATATACTTTTATAAACGCTTTGAAGTATAGTAATTTTTAATATTAAAAAATAAATAAAATTATTTTTTTGTATATATGTAAATGGTGTTCAAGGCACATTGACCCACCTGTACAAAAATCGTGGCGCGTCATGGACAAAAATTTTACAATTTCGGACCGAAAAATGTGAAAACGAGCTAAGTTGCCACGTTACATCTGTGAACTTCCGATAAAACCACATATGTTTGTGATTTTAGAAGTTTTGATTTTATTAAAAAAAATTAATGTATTTTCCTGCAGAAAACGTACACTTTTATTTAATGTTTATTCTAATATAAAAGTACATTTAATATAATTTAACTATATTAATTTATTTAATTTTATTAAAAAAATATACATGAATACGTTTCTGCATTCACATGCAACCTAGCAACACATAGCTAGACACTTGCAACAAATATAACATTATCATAACAGAAATTTACATTTTTCTCTGTTAACTCTTCTTGAAATGTTAATCGCGCTGTGGTGATATTCCATGGATTTATTTTTCAGCCAAACAATTTTACGTTCCAAAAATTTGCACCTTCTCTATCTATCTAAGTTCTCTGGTTTAACTATGAAATCATATTCACAAACGCAATACAAATACAAATGTCAATTCTGTTCCACAAAAATTAATGCAATTTATATATTCTGACCGACAACCTCGTCGGTCGAGAGGTAGATGTCGCTATGCACTAGACTTTATTACAGGATCTTTGCAAAGCAAATTTTTTATAGCAATGATTGGTGTCTGGACACACAACATTGCAAGTTGATAAAAGCGATGTAAAATAAAGACTTTGCTCTATAGGTGAACAGCGAGACATCGCGCGTGTTTTATTTGCGATAATTCACCCCCGCAATTTTTTATTCAATCAAGAAAACGCTCTTGATAGTTCACTTAGGAAGGAACTTTTCGAGCCATTTGGTACCAAGGAAGGCTTTAGTCTGGGCGACTACTTTTGTGTGATTCCTTTAATATGATGTGGGAGGAGATAATAAGAGCCCCAGATGATTTTGTTTACAAGAGCGTACAATAACTGGCGTATGCCGGCAACATCCACACTATCGAATTACGTAGAGATGCAAAGCGCATGGGTTTGGTGGATGACGTGGATAAAACAAAGTGAGCTGTAAACGGTACATTTATATTGCGGCGTATTAAAATAAATACAGGTGCTCCGCTGGCTTAGCCAGACAGACGCGCTCCAGCTCTCCACCAGTGTTGCCAGTAACTGGGTTAATAAAATTCCGTCTAAATCCCGTTTTATACTAAAGTTATTACAGAAATCCCGCGTTGTATGTACCTATTATACATAAAATGCTTTCGGATGAAAAACAGTAGTATGTACATAGATTTGCAATATTACATAGGATTTATATACATTAGGGCGGGCCAATTCTTTTGACTATGCGCGCATAGCATAAGAGGATTCTACTTGTAATTCTAAGCAACTTTTGCGAGGAAACCATGCGACAAAAATCAATTAGGAGATTGCCATACTGCGAAAATACATAGGTTTAGAAGAAAATGTCGAAATTTTTACTGTTGTTCCCTCTGGTAGAAGTTTTAAAAAAGGGAAGTGCAGAAATCGATTCCTAATACCAAGAAAACCCTACAGCATGTTTTGTACAAAATTTAAGCAATTCTCTAGGACACTACAGCAATATGTTAAGAAACCTATTTTCGCAATTTGGAAAATTCCAAATTAATTTTAAAGTCATGCTTTCTTCGGCAACGTCGATTAGAATTACACGTATGTATATGCAATATACGCATAGTCGAAAAAATCTCCCATACATATTGACCCGCCTTAATATACCTACATTTTTATTATCTTAATTTTTAAATTTCCAAGGACAAAAATAATTTATACAAACAGCCTTTTAATTCGTTTTCGCGTTTAAATTGATCAGTTGGCTGACATTTCATTGGCTAATCTTAGTTTAAACCAGCCAGCTCGGGTGTTTAAACTATGTTTAACCACAACCGTGCACTGAAAAACTGGCTCTAAATCGCATAATTAAATTGTTTGTTAAGTAAATTAGATTTGACTACACATATTTAATGCATTTTCGCTTAATCTATTTCTTTTTCGTTTTGATGCCAGTAACCAGTGAACCATTTACTGCGCCTTTGTTAACGACTACCTCCCAAACGTTTGCCATGTGCAAGTTTTACTATTTGCATTATCAAAGAATAGAATCACTCAAAATACTTTTTAGAATCTAGAAACTCAAAACATTTGAAAAAAATGAATGGTTGGAATTTTATCTAATGTTTTAAAAATACACAATTTCTCGAATTCCCCACACGTATTTCTAACTTCTATCACTTTATTTTTCCCAAATTACTTTCTGTATAACTCATGAACTTGCTATTACAAATTTAAAGTGAACGAAGTTCCGCTGATAGGGTTCATATGAATGGAGTTAATTTACCACAGAGAGCAGCTTTTTCTTATTTATCAATTACTAAATTTTCTTGCTTGGTATGGTATGCAAAAAATCCCGTTTTTCGACAGAAAATCCCATTCGCCCTTGTTAGTCATAAAATCCCGAAAAACGGGCGAAATCCCGCAAACTGGCAACACTGCTCTCCACTGTCATGCTGGTAACAGAGGAAAAGATCAGGTGCAGAAGCATCTGGCTTCACTTAGCATTTCCAATTGGCGTCAGTTGGCACAGAAGAGAAACGACTGGCGTGCTTTGACGGACTTTTCAGAATCGATTACGCAGTTACATCGCCATTCAAGAAAAAGAAATAAAGTACACTTTTAGGCTAATAACAGTTAAAAGAAAGAAGCTAGGGGTTTCTCCAAATTTTAAAGAATATTTTTTTTTGTATGTCAAGTTATATATATAAACTAGTGAAACCGCATGGCGTTAAGACGCCCAAATTGAGTTTAATATTTTAAACAGATAGCAACACTATTCACAAACCTTAATAAATATTGCAAATGTGTCAAGTAAATTCGTCCATCCCTTTTTGAACAAAGAGAGGTCTCAAATGGCGTCGGTTTTTCATTTCCTCAAAATTCAAACCTCCGTGCACCACTAAAAAAGGTAGTAACTTCAAAAAATAAAACCTTAATGCACATTTAGAATGGCAGTGCTGATCTGATGACCTTCATATTAAAGATATGATGACCATAACAAAAAAATTATTTATTTATAAAAATTTACTCTAACTAATTTTTTCGGTATATTATGGGTTTATTCGAAGGAACATATGTTTCCATTAGTTATGGAAACCGATTTTATCCTGTGACTGTCTTTGCAGTAGCGCATCCTGTTAACCCAGTTCTCCAAGTCCTTGTTGATAGTTTCTGGCTCCATCGTAAGAAATGCCCGACATACGCCTTAAAGGCCTGAATCGTTAATAGATTGTTGGCATTATAGTAGGGGTTTTGTGTTCCTTCGGACGTGGGGCAAATTGGTTTAAAGAGATATTAGCGGCCATCTAGCGGGGACAACTTTCATGTAGGCTTTACGTGATTTCCTGCCAACGGCTTTAACCACGGTGCCCGCATTTGGCACAACGGATTAATTTTTGCATTAATCACTGCCCTGAACTTGAAGCACTTCACTACCAATTGGCAGTATGTGGTGGACACACTTACCACCTTGGTAGGGCCGAGGTCTACCTAAACCTCTGACGTTCTCTGGATCACGACATCCGGTTGCAATGCAACTCCACATTGAACCATTGCTGGTTCTACCCGCATTTAGGTATTAAACCACAGCCACCACGATACTCCCCAAAGGGGCCGTACCCATGAACAGACCGGAGTAATGCTCGCCGGCGAGATTTGCTGGACTGGCTCAACTCACCCTGACCCACTTAACTGACTCAGCTCACACTAGAACGACTTACACGACTACTTCACTCCACATTCATACTCCGTCTTGCTCGTCTTACAAGTCTAATCGCCTCGCTCGTGGGCACCCTCCACATCCAGGAGCGGTGACACCACTTGCTCAACTTTCGACCGATCGAGTTGCTCGACAGACATTCACCATCTTGCTCCGTCTTGCTCATCTCACACGTCCTACTCGCCTCGCTCGTGGGCACCCTCCACATCCAGGAGCGGTGACACCGCTCAGCTTTCGCAACGGATCGAATTGCTCAACTTGCGCACAACTTTTTCACCATTTCCAGCGGTTTCCACACTTTTCCTCCAATTACAACTATTTTCACCATTATCTCCATTTTCACCATTTTCTCCATTTTCTAGTCGTGTAAGCCATGCCAGTGTTTGCCTTGCCAGCCTTGCAAGCCTTGCTTGCGTCACCAGTTTTGCTCGTCTCGCCGACGAACACACTCCGGGGGCATCTGTTCCCCGTGGCACCATTTTTAAAGTCTTTGGTATGACTCTCGAAAGCCGTAGACTTCTTCCAGTTGAGCCTCCACCAACTTAGGACTGGTAGCCTTTGACTGGGGTACTCGGGATTGTGACACCCGTAGCCTCGCAAACGCGAAACCCCCCTGGGTTCGTTGGTACGGTAATCTCCACATCGGAAACTGCGTAAGCACATGTCCCACACAGGTTCCCATGCGAAGCATCCCTGTTAGTTCATGCCGACATGGAAACCCCTAAGGGCCCCCATGTCACCACTTAAGGTCTAGCCCCGCGACAAGGACACCAACGTTTCGCTAGACTCTAGCGGGGACAGGTTGAAACACACAATGCTGCGCCATCTAGCATACACACTCACACACACAGCCTTCAGGTCATCTAACCGCACACTCACACACAGCGCCGTCGGGTGGGAGGGGCCGGGTGTTCCTAGATGGCTCATGCTAACAACCGCTAGTTTACCTCCACCGATCAAGTTTAGGTGGAAATGAAAATGTGTGTGCGTTGTGCTCACAACCGCTAGATGGTATTACATGATCGTGAGGGTTAAGCGGTTGTGAGATCTGTTTAGTATAAACAAAGCAGTCTGGCGGTGGGGGTAGTACATGATCGTGGGGGATTATACTTACTTTTTCCTCAAGTGAGGTAGAGCTCTATGGCGCGGCAGCTCTAGGGTTCTAACGATACTATCGATATTGAGTAAGCATCGATACTGAGGGTATAAAAATGAGTACTTTAATACTCGATACCTTATTTGGTGATTTTACCCGATAGTTTGCAAAGTACTCGTAGTATCGAATACTTTTTAAAAAACCCACTTCTTAAATTTTTTCTTCCATTGGCAACCCAATTTTCTTTGCTTATATGGATTACTATCATTCAATTTTGTCCAGTACTTAAGATAACTTGAAAATTCGTATAGTCTGTTGCATAACATAAACCAAATAAGTTAAAGTTTAATGGTCTTATTCATAAAAAATAAAGTAGGTTTAAAGAGCTTAATAAAACGACATTTTCAACATATTTCAGTTTATAAACCTTTTATATTTTGTATGAATAAGGCCATAAAACTTTACGTAAAGTTCACGAAAATGCAAAATTTTTAGGAAATTTTTGTGTATGTAGTTTTCTAACCTATTCCACTTTACGTGTTGCCTACTACCGTTAACTGATAATTCAAACTTGCACATTGTTATACTAAAATTGAATAGGCTACAAAAACGCATACCCAAAAAGTTTACAAAAATTTTTAATAAAATTTGAAATTCGTGAAAGTATTTATATATATGTATGTATGTATGCATGTACATTTAACGTTAAAATTACTTCCAACGTGAAAGTAAGTTCTGCAACAATGAAATAAAAATGAAATATTTTAAATTTTTATTGTTTTAATTTCAGGAAATAACTAGATATACGATTGAAGAATAAAATAATTTTAGTATCCCAAAAAACCTATTTTAATGAGTCCCATACTGAGTAGTATCGATACTTTTTCCCTGATACTTTTAGAGTATCGATACCATGAACTCGATGACAGAACTAGTACTTAGAATCGATACCAAAGTCTCAAATTTCGAGCCCTAGGCAGCTTTACTTTCCTCTGCCGCGCCATCTAGCCAGTGTGAGAAGTGTTTAGTATAAACAAATCAAATAAACAAAAAAAATATTTTGTTTGATTAAATATATCTACTTATATTTATTCAATACCCTCTATCTGCAATTTTCACAAAAACTACTTTGTGATGTTAGAACCCATTTGGCACTTACCTGACATTACAGATGTTAATTCTGAATTTGCAATTTAATTGTAAATTCTCTTGTCAAGCGTTATACAAGGTCAGCATTAATATCAGAATCTAATTTTTGTTAAACGTGCAGATAGAAGAGACAGCACAGTGTAATGAAGGCTATTTTAAATACTATAAATGATATCGTTGTTTGTATGTCTGTTTGTACGTTTGTAGTGTGATAAAAGTAGAAATTTGAGGAATTGAAATGTGTGGAAAAATATAATTCGTTTTTATTTAAAGAAATAGGGTTACAATTTAGTATTTATTAGTGTATGAAAGTGCAATTTTTTACTAAATATAATTGTTTTTTACGTTTATTTACATTAACAAAATTTTACAAAGAAATTTACATTATTATCACTTGTTTCTATAATTGCATATTTTTCTTCTTAATACATAGCCATAAAGGTTGCTGAACTACAATACGCGTCATAGTTTTTTAAAATATAACTAAATGGTTTGTAATAGCTAATTTCGAAAAACGATTCAACTGGCTGGTTCTCCATCAGAGGGTGTTCCCTGTATTCATTTATTTCGCTGACAACACAATCGTCCAACTTCTCCAAAAATAGTGGATCCTGAAACCACTTTTCTTTAAAAATGTACCGTTCCATATCTATAGATGAATGCATGTTCATGTTGTCCCCAGTCTTGAAGTACAGCTTCTTCGTTTCCTTATTAAAATATATTTTGTCCATGTTTAAAACCTCAAAACATAATAAATAGTCACTCATTGGTTTAAATTTCCTTTCTGAATAATTTTTACTTGATGACTTTTCTTTTTAAATGTTTCTGTTTTTCTCCATACATATAAGTGAATGTTTTTTTTTT
>NW_016158054.1:70173-119361 GCF_001687245.7 Rhagoletis zephyria
AAAAAAAAAACATTCACTTATATGTATGGAGAAAAACAGAAACATTTAAAAAGAAAAGTCATCAAGTAAAAATTATTCAGAAAGGAAATTTAAACCAATGAGTGACTATTTATTATGTTTTGAGGTTTTAAACATGGACAAAATATATTTTAATAAGGAAACGAAGAAGCTGTACTTCAAGACTGGGGACAACATGAACATGCATTCATCTATAGATATGGAACGGTACATTTTTAAAGAAAAGTGGTTTCAGGATCCACTATTTTTGGAGAAGTTGGACGATTGTGTTGTCAGCGAAATAAATGAATACAGGGAACACCCTCTGATGGAGAACCAGCCAGTTGAATCGTTTTTCGAAATTAGCTATTACAAACCATTTAGTTATATTTTAAAAAACTATGACGCGTATTGTAGTTCAGCAACCTTTATGGCTATGTATTAACAAGAAAAATATGCAATTATAGAAACAAGTGATAATAATGTAACTTTCTTTGTAAAATTTTATTAATGTAAATAAACGTAAAAAACAATTATATTTTGTAAAAAATTGCACTTTCATACATTAATAAATACTAAATTGTAATCCTATTTCTTTAAATAAAAACGAATTATATTTTTCCACGCATTTCAATTCCTCAAATTTCTACTTTTAACACACTACAAACATACAAACAGACATACAAACAACGATATCATTTATAGTATTTAAAATAGCCTTCATTACACTGTGCTGTCTCTTCTATCTGCACATGGGCGTAGCCAGGTAGGGGCAGGGGGGGGCTCGAGCCGCCCCCCCCCCTAACTTTCAAATTTTCCTTATATATATATATAATAGTACCCTGAAATACCAGCTTAATAGGGTCGAGCCTCCCCCTAAATTTCATTCTGGCTACGCCGATGTATCTGCACTTTTAACAAAAATTAGATTCTGATATTAATGCTGACCTTGTATAACGCTTGACAGGAGAATTTACAATTAAATTGCAAATTCAGAATTAACATCTGTAATGTCAGGTAAGTGCCAAATGGGTTCTAACATCACAAAGTAGTTTTTGTGAAAATTGCAGATAGAGGGTATTGAATAAATATAAGTAGATATACTTAATCATCCAAAATATATTTTTTTTGTTTATTTGATTTGTTTATACTAAACACTTCTCACACTGGCTAGATGGCGCGGCAGAGGAAAGTAAAGCTGCCTAGGGCTCGAAATTTGAGACTTTGGTATCGATTCTAAGTACTAGTTCTGTCATCGAGGTCATGGTATCGATACTCTAAAAGTTTCAGGGAAAAAGTATCGGTATTACTCAGTATCGGTCTCATTAAAATACGTTTTTTGGGATACTAAAATTATTTTATTCTTCAATCGTATATCTAGTTATTTCCTGAAATTAAAACAATAAAAATTTAAAATATTTCATTTTTATTTCATTGTTGCAGAACTTACTTTCACGTTGGAAGTAATTTTAACGTTAAATGTATACATACATACATACATATATATATATATATATATACTTTCACGATTTTCAAATTTGATTAAGAATTTTTGTAAACTTTTTGGGTATGCGTTTTTGTAGCCTATTCAATTTTAGTATAATAATGTGCAAGTTTGAATTAAAAGCTAACGGTAGTAGGCTACACGTAAAGTTGAATAGGTTAGAAAACTGCATACCCAAAAGTTTCTAAAAATTCTGCATTTTCGCGAACTTTGCGTAAAGTTGTATGGCCTTATTCATACAAAATATAAAAGGTTTATAAACTGAAGAATGTTGAAAATGTCGTTTTATTAAGCTCTTTAAACCCACTTTATTTTTTATGAATAAGACCATTAAACTTTAACTTATTTGGTTTATGTTATGCAACAGACTACACGAAATTTCAGTTTATCTTAAGTAATGGACAAAACTGAATGATAGTAATCCATATAAGCAAAGAAAATTGGGTTGCCAATGGAAGAAAAAATTTAAAAAGTGTGTTTTTTTAAAAAGTATTCGATACTACGAGTACTTTGCAAACTATCGGGTAAAATCACCAAATAAGGTGTCGAGTATTAAAGTACTCATTTTTATACCCTCAGTATCGATGCTTACTCAATATCGATAGTATCGTTCGAACCCTAGAGCTGCCGCGCCATAGAGCTCTACCTCACTTGAGGAAAAAGTAAGTATAATCCCCCACGATCATGTACTACCCCACCCCCAGACTGCTTTGTTTATACTAAACACATCTTACAACCGCTTAACCCTCACGATCATGTAATACCCACACCATCTAGCGGTTGTGAGCACAACGCACAAACATTTTCATTTCCACCTAAACTTGATCGGTGGAGGTAAACTAGCGGTTGTGAGCATGGAGCGCCATCTAGGAACACGTGTCCCCCACCACGACGCCGCTTTGTGTGTTGCTAGATGGCAGACTTTGTGTGTTCACCCTGTCCCCGCTAGATGGCGCAGCATTGTGTGTTTCACTCTGTCCCCGCTAGATGGCCGCTAATATCTGTTTAATCCGATTTGCCCCACGTCCGAAGGAACACAAAACCCCTACTCATTATAACGTTCCTTCACGGCATGGCCCAAAAAAGTCTAAGGGCATGAAATCGCGGCTCCAAGGGGGCCAATTGACTTCATCGAGACAGCTGATAATAAAAATCGAGTAGATGGCAACCCTAAAAAAAATATTTTCAAACTAAAGTTTTATTAACACTCTTTCTTTTGCCACTCATATTTTAATATTTCATTAAAATTGTGTAAAAGCTAAGTAAATTCGCCTTTTTAATCAGGTGGCAACCTTCTGCGAAGCATTTTCAAACCGAAATCTTTTATAGCTCTTTCGTCTGACACTTGGATACATAATTCAATTACCTGAAGAATTAAATTGAATTAAATTTTTTTATCACCTGGCAACTCCTCTAAACAGTTCAGATATATATTCTTCATCACCTCTTTTAGTAATTTATTTAACTTAATAATTCATTTAAATTTAAAATTTTCAACAGCTGGCAACTCTCTTCAAACTGAAGATTTCTTAGCAGTCTTTCGTTTAACACCCTGGCTTTTAAAGCAGGTAGCAACCCTTTTCAAAGCATTTTCAAATTACTACCTTTTTAAACTCCTTAAATTACCTACATATGTAATTTCCCTGTTTAAAATTTAATTTGATTTTTTAAACAGGGGCATTACTCTCACAGTTAAGAAGCAAAGCTTTTATATTTTTGAAATTTTGGACATCGAATCTAGACTCTCCAAGGATGATAACAGATGAAGATAAATTTCGATATAGCAAGGGGCGTGGCATCTCACATACAAACTGAAGTTTTCACACAACATATCTCTGGAACTATTCATCGTAGAGTGCTGCAACTTAGTTTAGTGATATATAATATCAACGCCAAACTCACGGAAAAAATGGGAGTTATTGAAAAAGGGGGCGTGGCACCTCCCATATAAACTAAATACCACACATTAGCATGTGTGTATGTGGTGTGAGTTTATATGGGAGTTGCCGCGCCCCCTTTTCCAATAACTCCCATTTTTTTCCATGAGTTTGGCGTTGATATTATATATATCTGTACTAAGTTGCAGCACCCTACGATGAACAATTCCAGAGATATGTTGTGTGAAAACTTCAGTTTGTATGGGAGGTGCCACGCCCCTTGATATATCGAAATTTCTTTTCCTGTGTCAGTGTCACCACTGGCGACATGGGTGACACTAGCGACACTGGCGAAACTGGTGACACTGGCGACACTGGCGACACTGGTGACACTGGCGACACTGGCGACACCTGCGACACTGGTGACACTGGCGGAGCGGAAGACTTCCGACACTGCTACACTGGTGACACTGGCAAAGTGCGAATAGACATTCCCTATTTTTATTTGGCCAGCCATTAAAAATAAATCCAAACTGGCGTATTAAGGATGATAAAATATGACTTCCACTACGATAAACATATATCTAAAAAACTAATGCAGACATCGATGGGAATGAGCGGAACGTGTAGTTTTGAGCGAAAACTGGTTTCCGTTTTACAGATTTTACATGGACGAAAACACAAGTTTTAGGTCGAAAACCAGTTCTAGCAACGAAAACATGTTTTCGATGTCAGTCAGAACATGCCATTAATCAGAGTTTAACTAAATGTAGAAGCCGTTGTATTTAACCCGGGCTTCTACCTCCGATTTGTGCTAATCAGACAATGAAAAGTCGGCCCTAAAGCTCTTCTCGAAGCACTGTGAATATAGAAATTGACAGCTAAACTCTTGTCGCTGGTTAACTACGGAATGGTGGTGTGAACTGAAACATGGGCATCGCAAGCGCATTTTCTGTGTGATACTGGGGGCCCTCACATCGTAACCAGCCTTACCATGACAACGGAGCACTGGATTGGCGAACCGACACCTTCTTCCCATTTAAAAAAAAAAAAAAACATAAGGATGAAATAAGTAACGAAAATAAAAACATCACGAAGTCAGAGGAATTTTCTCTACTCCGTTCACCCACTAGGTCTGAGGAGCACTTTGAGCAGAGACTTAATGCCTCACTCAGATTAAACTCAGCTGGTTCTACCACCACTTCTGCGCCAGGTGATTAGGGACTTGAACCAATCACGGAGGGCGATAGCCAGGATCTCGGCACTCAGGCGTCTACGAACACTAGTGCCGAAGGAACAGCGGAAAACCGGAAGAAGTTCGAGATGGAGAGAGAGCGCTATAAGAAGGCAAAAGAGCTAAGGGCCAACGGTGCGACGAAAGAGGGACCTAGATCCTCGGAGCGAAGCAGGGGCACCAGCTACTCGCTCAATGACCTTCGACAGACAGCCAAGAAGGCTAAGGACTTCCATACTACCACTGCTTCGGTGGAAGCAGTTACGAACCCAGGTATTCGGGACAATAAACCCGGCATGCCTAAGCAGGTGTCCTACAGCAACATCACGGCGGCATGCCAAAACCCCCGCTGATAAAAAGAAGTAGTGTTTTACGCGACGGTTGGCCTTTGCTCCCTTGCCACAACAAGGAGACAAGCGATTGGCTCGTATCTGCGATAGCTGTGCTAAAGCCGTTGCCACACGCAGATCTGATGGTGTCACAAGGAAATAATATTCCCACGACCTTTATCTGAGTTGCTTAGGTGCCACCTTAGGACGTTTTAACGGCGGACCATCTCATGAAGCAACTAGCCACATAAAACGTGGGCATAAACTTAGCGGGCAGGCACTTTTCTTTCAAGGATGAGGTAAATTTCTCTGTAGACGAGAAGTGGAAGGAGAGGATTGCGGCGCAGGGTGGAAGAACCTTCCTTATCTTCGGCCAGATCACCCTTTGTACAAAAGAGGACGGGGCGACAGCAAGTCACCTATCGCATGGAGGTAGCCAAGGAGCAGCTGCCCATGTATCTCGCAGGACCCACTGCACGTAAGTCCACGGTGGGTCGTCCCGGGACTGTGCAAAACAGGTTAGGCAGGGTGATAGCGCTGATCAGGCTGGCGTCAGTGGCGAGATCGGGAAACCTCCCGCAGCTTCCACTACCCTGGAGGTGTCTTAACCACCAAAGGCAGGCAAAGGCAACACCACATCCAAATAAACCTACAACATGCCAAGGTGACTTCAGCGGTCCTGGCACAGACGTTTTATGAGGATCACCTTGACTTCGCTTTTAGCCAGGTGTTTAGCTTTGTAAAAACAAATATTATATTATTCCCGTTTTCTTTCAACAACAATAATTGCAGCTATGTAAGTAATATACTGCGTTACTAAATACGTGCACTAGACGCACAAATATAAACAGATATACACATACACACGTAAAAGCATACTTAGACGTTAGCTATTCTATGACTCCTTCAACGAAGGACGGCCTGAAGCCTGCCTGATAATAGCTAATCATATGAACGCCTTTCTCATTCCAGAATTTACCAACAAGGACAAGATCGTAGTGAAGGTGAGCCTACCTCTCGGAGAAAACACGCAAGGGCTAGTAATTTGTTCAGTATACGGAATATGACCAACCGTACTTCTTTCGGAAGTACAGTACTTATTTTTTCGCTCTTGTACTTCGTACTCCGAAGTACAGTCAAATGTACTTCTTTGCGATATTTTATACTTGAGGAGGGAGATTCTGTAACCAGTTAGCGATAATTTTCGGATCGCTTTTACACTTTTTGACGTATGATATAAATGTTTTTGCGTCAAAAAGTGCGATATCGATAAGAAAATTGTCGCTAACTGGTTACAGAATCTCCCCCCAGGTCCTGTACTTCTCCGATATTTTGGACGATCGTGACATGGCCTGGGCGATAAATCCGTTCAAACCATTAAAGTCGCCGGGGACCGACAGCATCATACCTGCGCAGCTGCAAAGGGCTCTGAAGGTGTCGTGCAATTGGTTGGATCCTATTTATGCGAACTGCGTGAGGGCCGGGTACATCCCCAACGCTTGAAGGGTAGTCAGTGTTGCGTTCATCCTGAAGGCCGGAAAAGGCTCTCATGTTTCCCCTTGTTTCTAGGAGCTCTTGTCTGGTGAAACTCACTAGAGAATAGAGGTGGAGAAATATCGATGTTTGCTACCATCGATGTTTCCGATGTTTTAAAGCAAAACACCGATTGATGTTAAAAAGTAGGGCGTTAAAACGCAACACTAAGTTGGTACTTAAAGTTAGTTGTACCGTTTTTGGCAGATATCCCATAAAAATTACTGCCGCAAGTAGCTTTAATTATGAACTTACTTTTGACTATGAATCCGTCCGAATAAGCTTTTGCAAATAAAGTAAATCAAAATTACCTTTTATGGAGCTATTTCCTTCCATGAAAGTACTATACATATATGCATTCCAAATATGAACCATTTTGGACCATAAATACGCTTTTTTAAACATCTCTAAACCTGCGCCACCTAATGGATTAATTCGTCTTTCATATTACATTGTCATCGTTAAAGTTTTTGATGTGCGATATCTTTCTTTTTGTTGTAGTGTTTTATATACTACAGTAGTATTGTTGTAGTATTAAAAAAAAATTGACTACTGCGGAAAAAATCGTAGGATTACCAGTTTTCCACCCTAATTTAACTGTCTTAAACGCATTCGATCGAAAAACTTGGTTCCTGTGTTTTTTCTGAGTTACGTTTTTTTTTTTTGGAAAAATAAGAAAGATAATGTAAGTGGCCCAAATTAGGTAAAAAAACTACTTAAAAATGTAATTTGCATTTCGTAAAATAGCGTTATTTATACGAGTAGTAGTTCCTTCGAAAAGATGTATTTCTATGTGCATACATCATGAAAATTTTGTGCAAAATTCCTTAGGCGCCGAAAGCCGCCGCCGCCGCGTCGATATTTTCGTAACTCGGCGGCGTAAACCTCTACGTGAGACAGTTTACTGAATACCAAATAGTCTCAAAACCCATGTTCACCACCAAAAGTCACTATCAGTGAAGAGACTGCTTACTGAATCCCAGGGTTAATTTCCTAACTATATGTAGGGGGGTTGAAATAAGGGAATTAGGTAATTGAAACAGATAGGTATCACCATATGGGAGTCAAACGAAAGAGGTTTAAGAAGGCTTTAGCCTGTAAATATGTTGAAGGGGTTGCCACCTGTTTGTAAAGTCAAATATAATTTAATTAAAATAATATCTGCGTCAAACGAAAGGTATACGAAATAGTATTTGTTATTCTATTACAATAGGGAAATATACACATTGCCAATAAGTGATTTACTCCGATTATGTACGTCCCTTTTAAATAAGGGGACTCTTAAATTAACTTTAAAGTTTCTGATATGTTTCTAATCTTCACTTATTTCTTGTTAAATGTGTAAAATTTTTTCTTTTGTCTGATACACATATTTCAGTTACCTAATTCACTTAATAAATTCGAATTGGATTTTTCAAATAGGTGGCAACCCTTCTACGTGTAGTTTAGAAATAAACGATTTTAAAAACCACTTCGATTGATACCCATATTGTAATATCTAATTAAATTAATTTAATAAGTTATTTTAATGAAATTTTTAACAGATGACAACCCTTTTAAAACTTTAGCGCTTTTCAGCAGGCCAAACCCTGTAATTTGACAACTCACATTTCTGTACATGCCCATGTAAATGCTATCGAAAAACAAATGCATTTTTGAATTCAGCGTCCTCAATTTCACCAAGAAACAAATTTTCATATAAATTCATTAATAATTATATTTTTTCCCACATATTATATGGAAGGGAAGCACTGTGCGGCGATGACATTTTTCGAGTAAACTAAACAAAGCCGAATAGGAGGATGACAGAAACTGTCAGAACAGTAAATTTTTTTAATATTGGTAAGGGCAAGCAATGGACCTTACCGGGGTCACACAGGGCGGATTGTGAATAGCCAACTTCAGAAGATGAGCTACGAATAAGCAATTAGCAACCCCAGACCAAGAGCGCCAGGAGATGGGGGCCTGATTTAAAAGATCAGCCATGCTTAATGAAGATCAGACATGCTTAATGAAGCTCCTGTGTCCGGGCGATTATATGTCGCCTCCCAAAAAGCATACCAGGGTTAAGGCCAGTCAGATCCTGTTAATGGCATACTGGAAAGCGTATATGATTAGTTCTACCTGATGATACCTCACAGAAATGGCTGGTGGGATAACGCTGCAATCGCCTCCGTCTCGTTAAAATCCTGGCAGGTCTTCAAGTACGTTCAATATACGTCGCTATTTGGTTGGCCGCTCAGGTCAAGGTAAGATTCACTCCTGGTTTTGCGCTGTCTTGGCTCTGAACACAATATCCTATAAGGACTTGTGACAACCCTCGCGATGGTCTACTCCTTTAACTGGGATGAACTTCGGGACATTTAAAAGCGACTGTGTTACCTGTCGAGATATCAGCTTGAAGCGGAGACCCAAAAGAAATGAATAAACAAAAACAAAAACAAGCCATCAATAGGAACAAACCCTTTTACAAATGCACTCTATGCAAATTCATAAGTAAACCAAATATATGAGGGGGTTATAATAAAGAGAATGTATACAAAGCCAGCGCACTGAGCTTTTGAAGTTATAGTGCTTTTGGGAGTGTCCAGATGGGGCGATTTAGCGCCAATTTGAAATTTTTTTTGCTATTGCGCGTAAAATTTTAGGAAATTGGCTTTGGCGATTTTTTCCCTTCAAATAATTTTTTTGTGCGCTATCATGTAAATGCGTCGATGATAAGTAGGTTATGGAGTTGGAGCTTTAATTTTGATGTGGCAACACTTTTTATTGTTATCAATTTTGTTGTAGCATATCGAATATTTGCCAATATTAAACCACCATTTGTGACAACTCCCGCTGAATGTGAAATTTGCAATTTCATTTGTCGAAATAGCTGATCTCGCCGTATTATAGCTTTTATTTTATTATTAGCGCTTAAAAGCGGATTGTGCGGTCAATCAATTGATATGAGTTATAATAAATTTATAAATTGCGCAGTTCTATTGGGAAATGTGTTAATGCAAATATTTTTTAAATGTATGAATATTTTTAAAGAAAATTGTTTGTACATCTCGCAAGAAACACTGCACGTAAGTCCAAGGTGGATCGTCCCGGGACCGTGCAAAACAGGTTAGGCAGGGTGATAGCGCTGATAAGCTTGCGTAAGTGGCGAGATCGGGAAACCTCCCGCTGTTTCCACTACAGTGAAGGTGTCTCAACCACCAAAGGCAGGCAACGGCAACACCACATCCAAATAAACCTACAACATGCCAAGGTGACTTCAGCGGTCCTGTCACAGTTTATGAGGCACGTTTTATGAGGATCACCTTGACTTCGCCTTTAGCCAGGTGTTTAGTTTTGTAAAAACAAATATTATATTATTCCCGTTTTCTTTCAACAACAATAATCGCAGCTATGTAAGTAATATACTGCGTTACTAAATACGTGCACTAGACGCACAAATATAAACATATATACACATACACACGTAAAAGCATACTTAGACGTAAGCTATTCTATGACTCCTTCAACGAAGGACGGCCTGAAGCCTGCCTGATAATAGCTAATCATATGAACGCGTTTCTCATTCCAGAATTTACCAACAAGGACCAGATCGTAGTCTACCTCTCGGAGAAAACACGCAAGAGCTAGTCATTTGTTCAGTGTACGTTATGTGACCAACCGTACTTCTTTCGGAAGTACAGTACTTCTTTTTTCGCTCTTGTACTTCGTACTCCGAAGTACAGTCAAATGTATTTCTTTGCGATATTTTGTACTTCAGGAGGGAGATTCTGTAACCAGTTAGCGATAATTTTCGGATCGCTTTTACACTTTTTGACGTATGATATAAATGTTTTTGCGTCAAAAAGTGCGATATCGATTCGAAAATTGTCGCTAACTGGTTACAGAATCTCCCCCCAGGTCCTGTACTTCTCCGATATTTTGGACGATCGTCACATGGCCTGGGCGATAAATTCGTTCAAACCATTAAAGTCGCCGGGGACCGACGGCATCATACCTGCGCAGCTGCAAAGGGCTCTGAAGGTGTCGTGCAATTGCTTGGATCCTATTTATGCGAACTGCGTGAGGACCGGGTACATCACCAACGCTTGAAGGGTAGTCAGTGTTGCGTTCATCCTGAAGGCCGGAAAAGGCTCTCATGTTTCCCCTTGTTTCTAGGAGCTCTTGTCTGGTGAAACTCACTAGAGAATAGAGGTGGAGAAATATCGATGTTTGCTACCATCGATGTTTCCGATGTTTTAAAGCAATGATGGGCAAAACGCTACTCGCGAGTAGCGTCTGCGTCGCAGCGCTTATACGTATACAGAAACGACGCAGCGAATTTCACTTCAGTCTGCTTTCAGTTTTCATGAGAGTAACATCACGCTTCGCCGTTGAATATTTTTATTCGTAATTTTAGCGCGTTGTTGCCACCTATATATGTAACAATGCCCAAAATGGCTGCGTATGAGTGCCAATTATAGTTTTTAGTTTTAAGAAAAGCCAATAATGCCCAATGCTTGTTACGTGGTAATACGACTACTTGGAATCGTACTTTTAATATAAGGCAACATTATTTGTCATGGTAAAAAAGTCAAACTGCCGAACTGTGTAAACCAATTTAAAGTGTTTTGTAATGGGTTTTATGTATATATGTATGTACGATACGGCAATTTAATATATTTAGTATACTTTATTGAATACTGAGTTTTTTACAAAGTTTAGAAATTTTAAATTCGTGAATTTTGTTGTTGAATAAACTATCATTTTTTAAAACATTAGTTTAATGAAATTAAATTAAAAAAACTTTTCATGCGCGTACATATGTACTTATAAAAATTAATTTCATAATTCATTATTTGAAATTATTTCTTCATTATTTTTTTATTATATTTTATTATTTTCGTTTCATGTTCATAATACAAATTAAATATAAATTTGTAAGAGCGTTTTCTAACACGCGCAAAAAACGACGCACTTTTGTACAATATACTCGAATATATTACTCAGCGCGATTCACGAATACCATGACAAAATGAGACTGTATTGGTGTGCCCATCTATGTTTTAAAGCAAAACATCGATTGATGTTAAAAAGTAGGGCGTTTAAACGCAAAACTAAGTTGGTACTTAAAGTTAGTTGTAGCGTTTTTGGCACATATCCCATAATAATTACTGCCGCAAGTAGCTTCAACTGTGAACTTACGTTTGACTATGAATACGTCCGAATAAGTAAATCAAAATGACCTTTTATGGAGCTATTTCCTTCCATGAAAGTACTATACATATATGCATTCCAAATATGAACCATTCCGTACCATAAATAATTCGTCTTTCATATTACACTGTCATCGTTAAAGTTTTTGATGTGTGATCACTTTCTTTTTGTTGTAGTGTTTTATATACTACAGTAGTATTGTTGTAGTATTAAAAAAAATTGACTACTGCGGAAAAAATCGTAGGATTACCAGTTTTCGACCCTAATTTAACTGTAATAAACGCATTCGATCGAAAAACTTGGTTCCTATGTTTTTTCTGACTTACGTTTTTTTTTTTTTGGAAAAATAAGGGGGATAAAGTAAGTGGCCCAATTTAGGTAAAAAAAAAGACTTTAAAAATGTAATTAGCCTTTCGTAAATTAGCGTTATTTATACGAGTAGTAGTTCCTTCGAAAAGATGTATTTCTATGTGCATACATCATGAAAATTTTGTGCAAAATTCCTTAGGCGCCGAAAGCCGCCGCCGCCGTAACCGCGTAAACCTCTACGTGAGACAGCTTACTGAATACCAAATAGTCTCAAAACCCATGTTCACCACCAAAAGTCACTATTAGTGAAGAGACTGCTTACTGAATCCCAGGGTTAATTTCCTAACTATATGTAGGAGGGTTGAAATAAGGGAATTAGGTAATTGAAACAGATAGGTATCACCATATGGGAGTCAAACGAAAGAGGCTTAAGAAGGCTTTAGCCTGTAAATATATTTAAGGGATTGCCGCCTGTTTGTAAAGTGAAATATAATTTAATTAAAATAATATCTGCGTCAAACGAAAGGTATACGAAATAGTATTTGTTATTCTATTACGATAGGGAAATATACACATTGCCAATAAATGATTTACTCCGATTATGTACGTCCATTTTAAATAAGGGGACTCTTAAATTAACTTTAAAGTTTTTTCTTTTGTCTGATACACATATTTCAGTTACCCAGTTCACTTAATAAATTTGAATTGGATTTTTCAAATAGGTGGCAACCCTTCTACGTGTAGTTTAGAAATAAACGATTTTGAAAACCACTTCGATTGATACCCATATTGTAATATCTAATTAAATTAATTTAATAAGTTATTTTAATGAAATTTTTAACAGATGGCAACCCTTTTAAAACTTTAGCGCTTTTCAGCAGGCCAAACCCTGTAATTTGACAACTCACATTTCTGTACATGCCCATGTAAATGCTATCGAAAAACAAATGCATTTTTGAATTCAGCGTCCTCAATTTCACCAAGAAACAAATTTTCATATAAATTCATTAATAATTATATTTTTTCCCACATATTATATGGAAGGGAAGCACTGTGCGGCGATGACATTTTTCGAGTAAACTAAACAAAGCCGAATAGGAGGATGACAGAAACTGTCAGAACAGTAAATTTTTTTAATATTGGTAAGGGCAAGCAATGGACCTTACCGGGGTCACACAGGGCGGATTGTGAATGGCCAACTTCAGAAGATTATCTACGAATAAACAATAGGCAACCCCAGACCAAGAGCGCCAGGAGACGGGCGCCTGATTTAAAAGATCAGCCATGCTTAATGAGGATCAGACATGCTTAATGAATCTCCTGTGTCCGGGCGGTTATATGTCGCCTCTCAAAAAGCATACCAGGGTTAAGGCCAGTCAGATCCTGTTAATGGCATACTGGAAAGCGTATATGATTAGTTCTACATTGGACTGGCGAGAGCAGTATTCCGCCACTTTAGTATGTGACGCTGATACCTCACAGAAATGGCTGGTGGGATAACGCTGCAATCGCCTTTGTCTCGTTAAAACCCTGGCAGGTCTTCAAGTACGTTCAATTTACGTCGCTATGTGGTTGGCCGCTCAGGTCAAGGTAAGATTTACTCCTGGTTTTGCACTGTCTTGGCTCTGAACACAATATCCTATAAGAACTTGTGACAAACCTCGCGATGGTCTGCTCCTTTGACAGGGATGAACTTCGGGACATTTAAAAGCGACTGTGTTACGTGTGGAGATAGCGGCTTGAAGCGGACCCAACAGAAAAGAATAAACAAAAACAAAAACAAGCCATCAATAGGAACAAACTCTTTTACAAATGCACCCTATGCAAATTCATAAGTGAATCAAATATGTGAGGTGGTTATAATAAAGAGAATGTATATAAAGCCAGCGCACTGAGCTTTTGAAGTTATAGTGCTTTTGAGAGTGTCCAGATTGGGCGATTTAGCGCCAATTTGACGTTTGTTTTTGCTATTGCGCGTAAAAATTTAGGAAATCGCCTTTGGCGATTTTTCCCCTTCAAATAATTTTTTTGTGCGCTATCATGTAAATGCGTCGAAACACGTGATAAGTAGATTATGGAGGTGGAGCTTTAATTTTGATGTGGCAACACTTTTTATTGTTATCAATTTTGTTGTAGCATATCGAATATTTGCCAATATTAAACCACCATTTGTGACAACTCCCGCTGAATGTGAAATTTGCAATTTCATTTGTCGAAATAGCTGATCTCGCCGTATTATAGCTCTTATTTTATTATTAGCGCCGAGCGCTTAAAAGCGGTTTGTGCGGTCAATCAATTAATATGAGTTATAATAAATTTATAAGTTGCGAAGTTCTATTGGGAAATGTGTTAATGAAAATATTTTTTAAATGTATGAATATTTTTAAAGAAAATTGTTTTTACATCACTATGATATAAGTGATTTGCATAATTTATTATTACTCTGAAGGCGTTTATTCGTTTTTGGTTTTAAAAATTATGTTATAATGAGATCCCATTTTCAAAAAAAAAGATTTTTAAGCCACTCTCATGAATTTTATAAAAAAATGGCGATTTTTGGCAATTTTTTTCAGAATTGGCTCTTTTATTTTCAAACAATCTGGATACCCTGGTGCCGTTAAACAATATAACTCCTCAGAGAGAAAGCGCATTTTGGTGGCTGTATGAACTCTGGTTCACAACTCACTTAAAATTCTACAAATATACGAGATACACTCATTAAAATACATAAGCATACCAAGCTGCTCAAAATCTGTAGGGCTGTTCAGGATTTTGTGCATATCTTGCATTTGCATATTCCGGTGCATTTGGAAAATCACAACAATAAAACCCAAACGGTTACCAAGCCTTAGATTTGCAAATGCAAGTATACTTGCAAATCCAATACCATTGGCACAATATCCTGAACAGCCCTTATGTATTTTTCGGTCTTGCACCCATGAGATTTTCTTATTAGGAGATCATAACTTTCGTTATACGAAAGTTTCAGAAATTTTCAGAGAGGTTTACATTCTTATGGTTTTATGCGGGTTATTTAGTTCTGAACTGCAGAAGAATTTAATTTCGTAAAAAAATCATATGAATACAGTGTGTTTAAATGCAACTTACCTCCATATTAAAATCCAAAATATATGCTCTATTGGTTGTCTTCTTACAAGCTCACTGTTTTCACAAATCCGGAAGTGATTGCAGGATGTATTACTACCAGTTGCATTGAAAAATATCTGTAGTGAACGTAAAGATTTCCGAACAAGAACGTCCACCTAAAATTTAGAAAAAGAAATCTTTCCTGTTCGTTAAGCTTGCTTAAACAATCGAATACGAATCATTTTATATAAAGGTTTGTACTACTGGTACCCTGTCCCACTTAATCTACCACTCAGTCCTCACTTTCTTGTTATTTAACTATTTTCAGTCAAATTCGTCCCTGAAAAGAGACAAATGGTTCCTTTGAATACTATCTTTGTAGCGCAACATCGGCCAGAGCTTAGCTCGCGAGCTGGAGCTTTTTCGAGCTTTCTTGCCGACAGTACAGAGCTTTTTCTGCACAGCAATACAAATTATTTATTTGCTTTGCCTCCCAATAAGCCATGTATTTTTTCTACTAAAAGACTTCAAACCCTACTCACAGTAAAGTTGCGTATCTACACCCTGCGTACTAGTAGTAAGTTGAATAAAGAAATTAATAAGCAGACTTTACGGAATGTGCATACCTCAGTGGTTAGCGCGTCCGACTTTCGATTCCAGCTGAAGTCTAGAAAAAGAAGTCTGATGAGGAGATGTGGTTATCTCCTAAATAGCAGCTATAACTTCTACAGCTTAGCCTTTGTTGCTTTTTCCATTTTTCCTTAAACATATAATGGTGGTACCAAAGCTCATATTGAAATAAATATTAATACGCCACAATAATATTGACAAGCAAATTGTTTTTTGTCTTAAGTTGAACTAGGCCTGAACCAAGGACCTGCGGGATGGCAGCGCGCTCTGCTAACCACTACACCACAGCGGCGGCCACCCCATATTATTGATGTGTATACATCAGAGACTATACCGTTTGTAATACTATGTCTACATTGAGAGATTTAATGAAGATTTAGCCCTCTGGCCAGATTTAAAGTTAAATCTTTTGAGATTTACCATATAAAATTAAATCTCGAAAGGCATTAGATTTAAGTAAAATCTTCCTTAAATTTTCAATAATATTGATCACTAAATGCAATTTGTTGGGTGTCGAATGTTGTATTTTCAATATGCAGTTGCGGACATTGAAACCTAGCCAATTAAAAGAAACATGCATTTCTTTTTTTTATATTTTAGTTAGTTTTAAAGGAAAATTATTAATCAATGTTATTGTGGCTTGTTAACTTTTTTATTTTTAATATTTTTATTGAGCTTTGTACCACGATTGTTTATTAGGAAAAATTGAAAAAGCAACAAAGTCTAAGCGGTAGAAGTTATAGCACTATTTCGGAGATCACCACATCTCCTCATCAGACTTCTTTTTTCTAGAAACTATACAAAAAATCAAATAAGCAAATGGACACATTGACAAATACAAAGTTTAGGAAGAGCCTGCCTGAAACTATACAAAAAAGCAAATAAGCAAATGGATGTATAGAATTGACAACAACAACCACGCTGTCGAGTTTAAATAGCGGCAAATCAGCTGCACTTGATAGTAGTTGGTTGAATAAGGAAAATGAGTTAGCAACAAGAGTATACGGGATGTACATAGCTCAGTGGTTAACGCTTCTGACTTTGAACATCGAATTCGCAGGTTCGATCCCTGCTGAAGTCTAAAAAAAAGAAATCTGATGAGGAGTTGTGGTGATCTCCGAAATAGTGCTATAACTTCTACCGCTTAGACTTTGTTGCTTTTTCAATTTTTCCTATTAAACAATCGTGGTACAAAGCTCAATAAAAATATTGAAAATTATTAATATTTATGTACATACCTTTGGTTGTAATAAATTAAGAAGATATTATTTTAAGGACTACAAAATTCAGAAAATATGTTTTATGATCATATCATGCAGAGTCTTCTTCGCCTTCTAAAAAACTTTTACGCGCTCCGACCTGAAATTTATGAAATTCGGCAATGGTTCTGCTTCGATAACACTGCCCCAAGCAACCTATAGAACTCAATTCGACACAAGCATATTTGCTTTCAGGTTCTATATGCCAAAGGCCCGCGATTGGATTTTCGGTACCCTCGTATGAAAAAGACGAATTATTTCCCCAACAGCTCTTTAAAATATTTTCTTTGCGCAAATGATATTCTTTATTGTTTTCATAATTTTTCTTAAAGTCAATAAAATGATTCCGAATATTGCACCATATGTTACATTCTCCAAACTATACAAATATTATACGTATTTACCACGAATTTTAATAAAGAATTCATATAATGGAACTCCGCTGCTGGTACTTCCTTTTATCTGTTTGTATTTCAGTGTCCGCAACCGCATTTATGAAATCAGACATAAGAAAACGTCAAATACTTAAAAATGTAAACGTCAAACATATCTCGTTGTAGCAATGGAGACGGTTGTGATTTAGCAACTGGATTTATTAAATCTTGATAGGTAAATCTCTCAATGGAGACATAGTATAAGAAATAACATTAAATATTGGGTATAATTATGTATGGAAAAGTTATTTTCGCCTCCTGAGACGAAAATCATTAGACTAAAAACTTTTCTCCTAATAATTGCACTATGCTACTCAAAAAATATGCAGGGGTTCTCATATACAAACTATGTTTAGTTATAGCCCATAGGATACGACTATACTTATAGTTTCTATCCATCACTTCGTTTACTACTTTTTTACTAACAAATATAATAAAAAATAGTACTAAACCCCCAAAATCCAGGTGCTCCGAGGTCTAAAAATCTGCATATTTCTGTATTCTAAAAACCACATGCATTGCTTTCGGTAGTTAACTTTAACTTGGTATTTGGACAAGATCGTACTCTACTGAATGCGCCATGCGTAAAGCAATTCTCTTGCTAGAATCTGACTTGGGATTTATTTATTGTTATTGCGACCGCTACAATAATTTTGAATTGGCCACGTTTAAATACAAAAGCAAGTGTTGATTCGCTGGGCTGTTAATTTATATGGGATAGTATAATTCGTTTCCCTTGTGATGTTTAAAGTCCATTAACTAACCCTTTATATGTACAAATTTGTATTGCGGCATCCAAACAATTATATTGTAGTTCTTTAACTATTAAGCGACACCATTAGCTAACCCTTCATATGTACAAATTTAGGTTGCGGATTAGCATCACAACTGCTCCAAATTTTAGTATCAAGTCATGAGGTGCAACATCCTTACTCCTACTTGCTTCTGTGTATATTCAGAAACGACAGTGGATATCGACGCCATTTCTTCTCCGGACAACATATTAACCATTTCTTTATTAACTATCGCACAATGCTTATTTTCTGGACACGAATTTGATCGATCCTTCAAGTGGTTTTGATTAATTACACCAGGCTGAGGTTCAAATGTCCAATCGACTAAATCTCGTAAAATAATCTCTTGTGGCACTAAACTCAATTTTTGAGTCTCGTGAAAGTTCTCGCTCTTCTCTAACACGCAAGAGAAAACTGAAATATGCAATCAGATTCTCTTAAACTCATATTTATCGAGATATTAAAATACTTTACCGTTTCCAGCATTTTAAAATTATACAAAATTAAAAATAAAGAAATGAAATTGTTCAAAATTATTGTTGTTGCAAATTGAAAATGAGAATGCATGTGTGAGGTTCAGTTTTACATTTTATCATAATTTCTCAATGTAAAACTTTAAAAATCACTCCGCGCGAATATGTAAGTAATTGTATATCAAAAGATTCTTAAATCTGAAATGTTTGTGCAAAGTTTCAGATCGAGCACTTTAATTGGATACATAAATTGTCTCTGTACGATTATCCATACATACATAGATATATAGATTTATAATACATATGTATATGAAGGTAGAACTATATTTGTCTCATTAGAAAATAAACGTCAAAATAAACCATGTAAGATTTATATATGGATGGTTGCGGTATTGGGCGCTGACGTAGTGGACCGTTTGAATTCAACTTATTATGACCTAGATCACTGCGCCCGCCTCGTCGGGTAGGTGGTCGTACGAACAAGATGAATACAAACGACCAAAAACAAAACAAAACCAAAAAGTAAACCTAACCAACAAAATTTCGAGTGGTGGAGGGGATTCAAAACCGATCCCTTTCTTCCGCTCCTCTCTAAACGAGGCGGAATCGACTCGTGGGCAGGGTGGGGCAGCTGCCGCTGCAGGGTGCAGTAAGGGATCGGAGCCGACCTGTTCGTCTGCACTTGCCTCTGGTGGAGCCGGTGGGAACCCACCGCACCTAGACTCGGGGTTAGGGGCGGGAGCGAATTCGCCTGCATCCAGGACGGAGCCAGGGCCGCAGATGAGATCCTCTGCGGTTCTGGACGTGAGGGCAATGGACAGTGTGGCCAACACCAGCCAAGGACTTGCGGCTAAATCTGGGGGAATCCCTACCGTAGGCCTAAACGGCACGCTGGCCGGCCAGGAAAGCACGCGATGACCGTCGTATGGCTATCAAGATCCTGGCGCTCTATGGCGAGCAGGGCGCTGCGCAGCTATCTGAGGAACACGCGCGATCGCGCGAGTGGGCCAGGGGGTTTCTAAGCGACGGCCAGGAGGGCTGTGGTGAGGGTGTTTCTGGGGATGCGAGCGCATCCCGTATAGACCCTGTCCAGCGGCAGAGATCGCAGGAGGGGGAAACCCCCTCTCCAAGAAGCCCAGAGCGGGAGGAACACCTAAGCTCTATAGCGAGATCGCTAAACAGGCGCGCTCTATCACTCTGGGTGTTTTGGATCGGGGTAAGGAGGACGGGGCCATCGCCAGGGAGGACTGGAGGAAGGAGTCGTCGGTCTTATCAGGAGTATTTATGAGGGTAGTCAGGGATGACCCGGGGCCACCACCGCGGTGCAAGAGTGCTGGTTGGCACCAGGGTATGTTCAAGAAGGTGGTATGTGCCGACGAGCGGTCGTCCTTGCTGTACAGGGCAGCAGGTGCTTTGGTCGGGGAGGTGTGAATGGGAGCCAGACTTAAGGTTTTGGACAAGGGGGACCTTTCGAAGTCGAAGATATCTTCCGGTACTGCAACCCGGACCTTCCAGCGCACAACTGGAGAGCAATCCGAGCTGAGAGTTCCGACGGTGACTTCCGGCAAGCGCTGATGTTGCTAAATTCGTAATCTCTCAAGCCTCTCGCCGAAAAACAGGGAGTCATTTACTATGGCTTCGAGAAGGTAGTCATGAAGGTCTACCAGACCGACTCCAGGGGAGATGACGAGCCTGCTCCGGTTGCGCTGGCACGAAAATACGAATGCAGAGGATGCCCCCGTAGGTATGGAGGTCGAATCCGTCATGTCGGACAGTGACAGCATTGCTGGCTCTCCTTCAACTGCGGGGTCGGTCATCTCTGTTGGCCCGCTGTTCGACAGGGCGGGCAAGAAATGCTCCTTGCGTCCGATGGGTATGGAGCCTGCGGAGGTGTGCTGGAGAGGATCTCGGAGAATGAATGTTCTTCAGATCAATCTGCAGCTCTCTAAGACGGCGTCAGCCAACCTTTTAATCCGCCTTGAGCAAGGTGGAGTTGATGTAGTCCTGATCCAGGAGCCGTGGCTGAGCAGCTCTAATAAAGTTTCTGGTATCGGGACGAGGGACTACAGACTGGTGGTGCAGCGGCACGCAGGTAGACCACGATCCTGAATGCTCACATTGTGACGGTGAGCCTGGAGGGTGCAACCGGAGAACTCTGGTTGATCTCCGCTTATATGGCGCANAACACCTAAGCTCTATAGCGAGATCGCTAAACAGGCGCGCTCTATCACTCTGGGTGTTTTGGATCGGGGTAAGGAGGACGGGGCCATCGCCAGGGAGGACTGGAGGAAGGAGTCGTCGGTCTTATCAGGAGTATTTATGAGGGTAGTCAGGGATGACCCGGGGCCACCACCGCGGTGCAAGAGTGCTGGTTGGCACCAGGGTATGTTCAAGAAGGTGGTATGTGCCGACGAGCGGTCGTCCTTGCTGTACAGGGCAGCAGGTGCTTTGGTCGGGGAGGTGTGAATGGGAGCCAGACTTAAGGTTTTGGACAAGGGGGACCTTTCGAAGTCGAAGATATCTTCCGGTACTGCAACCCGGACCTTCCAGCGCACAACTGGAGAGCAATCCGAGCTGAGAGTTCCGACGGTGACTTCCGGCAAGCGCTGATGTTGCTAAATTCGTAATCTCTCAAGCCTCTCGCCGAAAAACAGGGAGTCATTTACTATGGCTTCGAGAAGGTAGTCATGAAGGTCTACCAGACCGACTCCAGGGGAGATGACGAGCCTGCTCCGGTTGCGCTGGCACGAAAATACGAATGCAGAGGATGCCCCCGTAGGTATGGAGGTCGAATCCGTCATGTCGGACAGTGACAGCATTGCTGGCTCTCCTTCAACTGCGGGGTCGGTCATCTCTGTTGGCCCGCTGTTCGACAGGGCGGGCAAGAAATGCTCCTTGCGTCCGATGGGTATGGAGCCTGCGGAGGTGTGCTGGAGAGGATCTCGGAGAATGAATGTTCTTCAGATCAATCTGCAGCTCTCTAAGACGGCGTCAGCCAACCTTTTAATCCGCCTTGAGCAAGGTGGAGTTGATGTAGTCCTGATCCAGGAGCCGTGGCTGAGCAGCTCTAATAAAGTTTCTGGTATCGGGACGAGGGACTACAGACTGGTGGTGCAGCGGCACGCAGGTAGACCACGATCCTGAATGCTCACATTGTGACGGTGAGCCTGGAGGGTGCAACCGGAGAACTCTGGTTGATCTCCGCTTATATGGCGCACGAGACAGGGAGGAGCCACCTCAACGCTTACTAAGGAATACGATGGCGGAAGCTAGATGCAGGAGGATCCGCGTTGTTATTGGGTCTGACGCGAATTCCCCTATACGATTTGGGGCAGCTCAGACATCAACACTAGAGGTGAGTCACTCTTTAACTTTATTCTAAATGAAAATTTATGTATACCCCCACTTTTGTAACGGTTAGTAGAGAAGAGGTTTTAGATATCACGCTGGCCTCTTCTGCTATAATGTCCCATACATCTGGCTGGAGAGTCCTTAGTAACCACTCCTTCTCCGATCATCGGTACATACAATTCGCTTTGGACGAAGCGCACCCTAAGCACAAACCTTACAGGAATCTGAGGAGAATCACCTGGGACATATACTGCAGAAGTCTGCAGGAAATCCTTCCGGCTGCACCCGTGAGGGGCGGGACCCGGACTGAAAGCGAAATTGACGAACTAATTGGTGTGTCCACCACCTCGTGTGAAAGGGCCATTAATATCTCTTGTCCCCTGAGTTACCACAAAGGTAAGAGCAAACCGCTCTGGTGGTCGGAGGAGCTCTCCAATCTTAGGGCCTCAAGCAGAGGCCTTTTCAATAGGGCCAGGAAGAGTAAATCAGCAGCCGACAGGGCACTGTAAAAGATATATAAGTCCGAGATTAGGAAAGCGAAGCGGACGTCGTGGAGACTGTTCTGTGAAAGCGTGGAGGGCAATCAGGAGTTCTCTCTGAGAATCCCGCCCCCCTGGGATACATCAGAGATGAGGGGGCGGCTGGGCAATGAGCAGCGAGGAGTCTCTTCGGATGCTCCTTAATACTCATTTCCCCTGCAACCCGGATCCAGGAGGGATACGGTTAGGGACGTCGATCCCCGAGACGAATGTCTCGGAAGTCTCCTAAGCATGGACCGCCTTCTGTGGGCCATTAGCTCTTTCAAACCCTCTAAGGCCCCGGGCCCCGATGGCATAATACCGGCCCAACTGCAGAAGTCTGCAGAAGTGTCGTGCTGCTGCCTGTAAACTTATTTACTTATTTACAGGTGGTTCGAAGCTGAATGAGAAGTTGGGGGGGGGGTGTCTTCTGCGAAGAGCTCTCCATCATCCTGAAATTTAGGTTACCGGATCACTGTAGTGTATTCCAGGCTGAGGTGGCCGCGATAAAACACGCTTCGGATTGGTTGCCCTCTAGGCTGTCAAGGAGGTAAATATTTATTCTGACAACCAAGCAGCCATCAGGGCGCTTGGCTCCCTGACGGTGCGTTCGAAAATGGTAAGGGAGTGTTTGACTTCCCTATCGACCGCGTCTGATTATTTTGCTAATAAGCTTATTAGTGTTCCAGGTCACAGCGAAATCGCTGGCATCTGCATGGCTGGTGTGCTTGCAAAACAGGGAACCCTCGAGGAATTACTTTCGTATAGGGAGGGTCTGGGGGCTCCCCTGACCTCGTGTGGTCTGCTTCTGTACAGATGGGCGTTTAGTCAGCTCAGTGAGCGCTGGGCGAAGACCTTAGAGTGCAAGGTGGCAAAGTCTTTCTGACCACGGGTGGACCGGGGGCAGTCTGGCGAGCTCTTGGGACTAAGCAAGCTGCATCTCTCACTATTGGTGGGAGTACTTACTGGTCACTGTGTGATTGGTAACCATGCTGAAAGGCTGAATGTTGTGGATAACTCTTACTGCACCAGCTGCATGGAGGATGATGAGGTGGAATCATCTCAACATCTGCTCTCGTTTCTCCGGCAAAAAGCCATAGGTGTCGTCTATCTCCCATAGCTTCTTCCCTCTTTCCCCTACCCTCCCTGCGTCCCTTTTTCCTTCCCCCCTCTAAGGGCATCACAACGGACAGCTTTGTTGAGTCCAAGTGTGCCTCTATATGAAAATTAACGTACTAGCAATGCTTAGCTCAATGTAAACATTTTAAAATTTTCGACGCAAATATTTTGGAAATGGTTTAATGAATCTTTGATTTGATATATAGTTTGTCTCTGTACGATTTGTAGATCGCTGGGAATAAGCGCCTTGTTTTAGAATAACATATAGATTTATAATACAAATAGTACCATATTTGTCTCAGAAAAGAACATTGAAATAAACCATGTAAGATGTACATATATATGCATGGGTATGTGTACAGAGGCAAAAGCTAAATTTTTGTTTTGATCTTCCGCTGCAGCGATGTTGTTGTTGATAGTGTGTGTGAACAACGCAACAACGTTGTGTATGTACATATCCAAAGGGAACATTTTCTTTGCAAAACTTCTGCTGTATCTCTGCCTACATGCTCATGAACTTAGCAATGCTTTGATCGATATGAGACAACAAGTAATTTTTAGCAAAAAAAAACCGACTTCAACTCTCATATAAAAAAAATATATATATATATATCTCATGATCCACTGCTCGGATCTTAACCAGATCAGTATGGGACCCCCTCTGAGACACTACCTTTCCGATGCAAAAAGAATTATCGAAATCGGTTGACGTGGTCCAAAGTTATGCGGTAACATACATAAAAAAAAAAAAAAAAGATGCCGACGAACTGATAACCTCCTCCTTTTTTGGAAGTCGGTTAAAACAGAGACGAAAGCGAATAAATTGAACAGTTTTTCATTCTCTCATGTCCCGCTGAGGCGCTGCCTATCGAAATGAACTTAGCAATGTTGCTCAAGGTAAAAACTTAAAAATATTTCGGAAACGGTTCAACGAATCCTAAATCTGAAAGGTTTGTGCAAAGTTTTAGATCGACCACTTTAATTTGATATATAACTTGTCTCTGTTCGATTTGTAGATCGCTTTGAATAAGCGCCTTGTTTCAGAATAATATATAGAAGATTTGGTATTCTTCAAGTTACAACTTCGAGAAGTTATAACTTTGTTGGTTTTTGATAGAATTCAAAATTTTTCTCTGTTTGAAAGACAGGGGTGTTGCCTTTTAAACAAAGAAAAAAGTTTGAAAATCGGCTGGAGAGTAGTATTGCTCTTTTAATTGAAAAAATACGTATATTTTTCAAAAAACTTTCATGTCTTCGTGATCTTCTTTGTTCGTGAGTAGAGGCTAGTATCGGCCATAAGAATCGGCACCAACTTTTTAATGAGGTAATGTTATTTAGGTATTTCATTATGTTTTCATTTTGTTATTATAAAAGTTTATAAGAGCATTTGTTCTTGAATTGAAATTAATCCTTTTTTACTGAAATATTGTGATCCAACATTTCCACCAAAAATTCACGTTTATGATTTCCAATGATACATTTATTTGCTTATATTACAGTTTGGTGGTTGTCAGAAGGCATATTTCAATTGTCGTCTTTAATAACCTAACGAAAGTGTATGTTCGTGAACAAGTTCTTGAAATTCTCCAATGATCTAGCGTTTCACTGTACGGTTAATCGCACAACGAAATAAATTTGAAGAACTTTTTCCCATTCACTCCCTGGCAGCAACAATGATCCGGTTCGATGGTGAATTCCTCTTTGAAACTGTATGGTATAGTTGGTGGCAATTTAAAAATTGGTGAGTATCGTTGTCCTACAGAAATCCAATATACATAGACTTATTTCAGTCGAAATACCATGAAGCTCTTATCAAGGAGCGCAATGGTTCTGATGGTATCAATCCTGTTGTATCCGAATGAGGCACGCAAATCACGTTCATTGGGCCAATTGAACACACGGGAGCTCGGCATACTCGGTGGTAACGCACGTAGATGTAATCGGACATTCACGGCAGTTTTTCTCACTTGACGATTTTTAGTAATAACTCGACCCCAGCGTCACCCGGCGGCTGTTTTTTGCAATAGTATTGCCCTTACCGTTACCAATACATTAGAATCTCGAATATAAGCCAGATCGGATAATAACTAAGATTTTTAACAATAACATGACTCCAGCGCCACCTGCCAGGCCAAACTGGGCATTTGAACTATCCAGAGACCTTACTCAAGCACACACAAAAAATTTTTTTAAAATCAATTCACTCACAAACACACGAACTGAAGTATTATATGTATATACATCGACAGTTGGGTAATAGTTTCAGTATGATTGGAAGACGCCGCGCCCCTTCTTAAATATCTCCAATCTTCTTCTTCTATATATATAAAATAATAGCCGTTTTCGTTGTTCGGAGTTAACTCAAAAACTACTGCATAGATTTTAGTCAAATTTTCAGAGGTTATACTTTGCATATATGGTACTATTATAGGCTACCAGAAAACTCGATAGTTGGCGCTGGGGTCGAGTTATTTATATAAGTCGTACTTATGAACCAATTTCGTTCAAATTTGAAGCGTATACTACCTCCCTGATGAGAAATACGTACGTACGTACGCTTGTAATAATCGCAAGTGCTTGTGTTTTCGAAATTCCTCGTCGTATTTGGTCGTTTGCGACTTGACTGGCAACGCATGCGCACAATTAATAAATTTTCATAATGGCGCTTGACAACGTATATTAATATTTAGACTGTGTGTGTGTACGTCTAAATTGCTACCTAAAAAGAGAAAAATCCCAAATCACTGGAAAGTGTGGGTAATGCAGTGAGTAGGAACAATTTAGAGTTTTTCCGAGCATACTTTTCAACCTAAATTGAACTGTGAAATATAAATGGGCGCGCGATTGCGAACAACTATTTTTTTAGAAGTTTTATATATTATTATTATATTTTCTATGGCACAAAAAAAGAAAGTATTCAGAAAAATGTCAGTATAAATATCTTTGATTTTGGTAAAAGTAAAGAATAGGGCCCGATGAGCTAGAAAAAAAGGAAAATTGGGCGTGGCTCGCCCTTAGTCTTGATTTTGATGGTATGAATCTTGTTTTGCTGCATATTAAACGGGCCGGTGCAAGGGGGTTGTAAAAGTAGAATTTTCAATACTTTCAGAAGCTTATTTTTCGAAAATTATTGAACCGATTTTCAAAACCCGGATATGGTTGGAAAGGTAATTGAAATACTTTTCATTGAGTAGGTATACCTATATAAATAAAACATATATATTTATAGTAAAACGAGATTATGTCCTTTTTTAAATCAAAATGTATGTTTTTCTTACAAAAATACGTAATAAATTATAAAATATCAGAACAAAACAATAGTAAAAAATAGTGAAAATTTGGAAAAAATCTATCTTTAAATATAGTTAATTACGTATTTTTTAACCGACTTACAAAAAAGGAGAAGCTTATCAATTAATCGGAATATTTTTTTTTTATGTATGTTACCGCATAACTTTGGACGACCACGTTAACCGATTTCGATGATTCTTTTCTAATGGAAAGTCTGTGTCTCACATGTGGTCCCATACTAATTTGGTTAAGATCCGATGGTTTGATCATGAAAAAATTAACGGTACTCCAAAATTTTATATGAGAAACATAAATTTTTATTAGAAAATTGCTATAAATTCTTTTTTTTTAGTTTTCTCGAAATATGTGTACACTATATAAGTATGTACATACATAGATATACATATCAAAGGAAAGAGGCGGGAAATTTCAAGTGGAATATTAGTCTAGGTACTAAAATTTAGGTTAACTCGCACACAGCCTTAATGCATATTTCACTTCTATTATTTTAATGTATTAATGTTTGCAGTCATTTACGAACGATACACAATCGATAGAGAAATACATAAAAATCTCGTGCTTTTTGATTGGATTACTCAGAAAGGTTTTAAGTATGCAGTTTTGTAGCCCACTCAATTTTAATACAATAAAGTGCAAGTTTGATGTAGCTAGGACTTACCGTTGATATTTGTAATTCTTTTTTTTTAAGTTGTTGGTCAATTTCTCCATATAAAAAAAAAAAATCCCAAAATATCAACTGTATGTCCTTGCTACTTCATACATGCACTTCATTGTGTTAAAATTACATGGGTTACAAAGCTGCATATTCAACGAAATCTAATGAAAAAGCTAGAAATTCGTATGGTCGTTAAAGAATAAATTATATTTTTATAAAAAAAAAAAAACAAATTAAATAATGACAAATTAATAGGTCAAACTTTTCAATATATGGTTGGCGTATAATTGTGATGCACACCTCATTTAAAACACTTGTTATTGAAAAGCATTATTTTGTTAAATTTATATTATATATTTGTTCTGGATTATTATACCCGTTTAACAAATAAACTATACCTATTTCTTTAACATTGACTAGTTTTCATAATTTTATTCATTACCTTATTGTAGCAAAGTGAAATAAGTACATACAAGTACATATATTGTATATTTTAAACCAAATAACGTAGTAGTAAGGGCAAGCATCAACAATATCTTTGATATAAATACATATGTACATGTGCGCATAAGCACATAATTAGCAGAAACGAAATACCAACAATCAACAGCTCTATGAAAATACTCTAATACTCGCAAGCACAGTACGCTGCTTGCGGATATTTTTCAGTCGAGGTAATTGTCGCTTGCAAAGCCAATACTTCTTTTCACTGTTGCCAACTTGGTGCTTTTCGACCTAAATTTAGTGCTTTTCTTTATTCAAAACGCGAAAATTTTTGAGTTTGGTGTTTGGTGCGTTTTTGGTGCTTTTTTTTAGTTTGAAGTCACCAAATCTGTAAATCTGACAAAATCGAAGCTCAAGTAATAGCAATCGTAAATATTTTAGCTACTTTACAAAAATGGAAACAAAATCATGGCACAATGACAATCGAAAGCGAGCATATGTTTGCTAACAATTTTGGACACAAAAATATTTTTCACAAATAAGGCACATTAAAAAGGGAAATCAAGCTTCGTTATATGTCAAGTAGTAGGAAAAAAATTTTCTTTCGTCGGCCGCTGTGGTGTAGGGGTAAGCAGTGCGCGCTTTCACTCATCAACACCTGGGTTCAAGCCCTGGTCAAAGCAACATCGCAAAAAATATAGAAAAAGGTTTTTTCTTAACAGCGGTCGCCCCTCGGCAGGCAATGGCAAACCTCCGAGTGTATTTCTGCCATGAAAAATAGCTTCTCATAAAAATACAATAGCCGCTCGGAGTCGGCGTAAAACTGTAGGTCCCTCCGATTTGTGTGACAACATCAAGGCGCACGCCACAAGTCGGAGGAGAGGCTCGGCCAAACACTAACATATGTGTAAGCGCCAATCTATTATTAGTCGGAAAAAAATTTCTTTATGTTTCTTTAGTTTAGCGATGGGCATAATGTGCACATACGGGCGAAATGCCCAAACGTGCAAACCGCGGGCAAATGTGCAAACCGTTGGGTAGGTGAGGTGAGGTAATTATTCCCGCGGCACAGAAAATTTTGGGCGAATTGCATCTGTATGTGTGATCGGAATGAGAGAACAAGTATATGTGAGTACTCACGAATTTGTGACCCCATGGCTGCCAACTTTCCTAAAAGCACCAAAACTTGGGACAAATCAAAACATCAACAATTTTGTTTCAGTAAAATTTAATACGCATCTATACTACATTAGTGATCGGTCCAAGATATAAGTATTGTTGTATTTATCAAAAACCAAAATAAATAGTAACGCACTAATAACGATTTTAAACTTTTATAGAGCCAATTGAATTTTCACTTTAATTCAATCAAGATATATATTTTATTTGAAGCAGTGCATTTATACACATATGTATGCACATACTTATGTGTATAAAAAGATTTTCGTATCCAGAATAAAATGCACTAAATAAGCACTGAACATGGCGGGAAAGGTATTCCAATAGTATTATATAGTTGTCGAATATTTTTAGGTATCTTCGGCTCAGCTAACATGAAAAAAGCTGCATGTATGCATATCTATATATTTTTGATGATTTGAAGATTTTAATTTCTAACGAAGCAAAGTGAAGTGTTAATTTACATACATATTCATCAGCAGGCATTGTCAGAGAATGAGCCACGCTCAACTACTGGCCAACCGTGGTGAGCAGTTTGCCATTTTAACGGCTTTTCCACTCAGCTGTTTTTTAGCGATTTTATTCATAATGATCGCAATTTATTACATTTACATTTTGCGATCCAAAAAATCAACATCCAAGGTGTATTAAACAGCCACGAAAACGAAACGACATTCTTTTGACCAATTTTTATATTTTATTTAATGCCACAAAATCCCAACTCTGGTTATAAAACCATATAACGAAGTTCTAATTTTGTTTTTGTTAAAAAACTGGTGGTTTTTTATAAACATATGATCTCTAATTTTATCAAATAAAGTTTAACCGCTAAATTATAAAATAAACTTTTTTTCATAAGAGTTTACAGAATTTAAATGATTTAGCAGGATTCTAGCGATTTTTATTTATTATCTGGCGGGACGGCAGAAACAGATAATTTTTCTTTAGAAATTTGCTAAGAAAAAACGGACAATCATGCGCGAAGCAGCCTTTTAATATGACGGTTTTCTACCGACTGAGCCTAGTAGCAGCGCTCGGCTCTCTTATTTACGAACACATGCGCAAGCAAGATCGTTAACACGTTATTGCTCGCCAGTATGAATTAGCACATACTATTTTTTACATATGTATAATCAATGTAATCTTTATTGAATAATTAATAAAAAAATTAAATTGGTCGGCATTTCATGATGTTGAAATATTCTTAATAAATAGACTACAAATATAGTTAGAAATTGTTCCTCTATAAACAAAAAGGTGAATATAATAGCCTTTGGCAATATACATTGCATAAAATGGGTTAATACACGTACACGGCTATTGCTTACCATTTCGGTTTTAAATCTTTACCCCGCATAAAGCACCTGCTTGCCCGCGCTGCTGCGCGCGAGCTGTTCTGCCGCCCATCCCTACTTTAGTTCACGAGATCATAAGAGCCTGCAGTATAGATTTAAACTACTACGTAGTTCATGAAACTCAATTTTTTGTTTTTGCTTTTGTTAGACAGGAATTGTAGAAAAAATTACGCAAAACGAAGAAAAATTTAACATATAAACACTCAGGAAAAATATTATAAATCTTTCTTGAATCTAAGCTAGGCGGCAACGCTGGACATAGCTGCAAATTAGAAAATAAATAAAGCGTTATCGTAGCTTGGACGAAAATATTTGAATTTATAGAAAACAGAAAAAATTCGACCGCCGAGCAACATTGATTTTAATTAATTTAAATCAGCATCTCTACAAGAAAAATGTTATGCATAGAAAGTCCATTAAATACTCCAATAAAAATTTGGTTCTCTTCTCGAGAAAAAACGCGATTTTTCTTGGGTTTTAGTGCTTTTTCAGATTAAAAATTTGGCAACACTGCTTCTTTTCTTGCTACTGATTGAGCTCTCTGACAAACAAAAGATTTTCAGGTAAAAGTGTTACCGTTTTTGAAATATTTACATTTTTTTAATTAAAAAAAATCGTGCCTTTTCATGTATTTTCTTTAACTGCATCTACAAACCAGGCTATACTTAGTAAATTTTTTATGTAAAATACTTCCAGATAGTTGCTTCTCCATACTCAAATGCAATGTAGTTTAAATATATTAAAGAAGCATCATAAAATTAAGACCATTTTGGGATTTTAACCTTTTTATTATTTTCTTCCCCAACTTTGACTATCTCTATTGAAAAAAAATGTACTGCGCTATAACTTTACATTACATAAAAAAATTGTTCATTTAATAAAGATTTCAGAAAGGTGCCACTCTTACTGTTTCGAACAGAAAAAAAAGTTATAGCCGCTTTTGTGGTCAAAGGACACGCTATAATGCATTTAATAGATTTAAATTTGAGGTGCTCTTGTTACCGACCAATGACATGCTAAATAGTACAAAAGTACATTATTACCTTCTCCTGACATTGTTTTATGTTGCTTACCGGAATTAGTGAAAGTGGATTTTGTGAAATTGGACCCTTCGAACATTGTGTTATTAATACTATGACAGAGAACACGCAGTATACATATGCGGATATTCACCTCATTTACGGTGAAGCTTGCTGTAATGCCAGAGCTGCTCAAAGGCTCTATGCAGAGCGATACTCCAATCGTCGGCATCCGGGTCGTGGATTATTCGCCCGGACCCATAGAGAAATATATGAAGGCAAGGGATTTTTACACCTTTCTTGTTTGCTTGCTTGTTAACTATTATTTTTAACTTTTTTAAGGTCGCATACCTGGAAGGCGTGGCGGCGAAATAGGACGTCCTGCAACGGTAGATGTTGAAGTTGTGTTAGAGGAAGTGGAACTAGGTCCATCGACTTCAGTGAGAATGATAGAACGACGGACGGGAATACCAAAAACTACAGTTCACAAAGCTTTAAAAGACCATCGATGTCATCCCTACCACATTCAACGTGTTCAGACTCTACAATAAAGAGATTACCTGTCGAGGGTTAGATTTTGCCGTGAAATGTTGCGAATGCATGAATCAGACCCCAACTTTTTTAATAAAATAATTTGGAGCGATGAATTTATTTTAATTTACATAATCTTCACAGTTGGCAGATAGACAATCCTCACGAAATGAGAGAAGATCGTTCGCACTACCGGTACAAAATAAATTTATGGTGCGGTATTTTTAATTGTCAGATATTGGGACCTGTGGAACTGCCGCCAACGCTCAACTCTCACAGTTATTTAGAGTTCCTTCAGGAACGGCTTCCAACTCTTTTAGAAGATGTACCCTTAAACCTGCGGCGAAGACTATGGCTGCAAAATTACGGGTGCCCTGCTCACTACGGGCATGAAGTAAGAGCTCATTTAGACGAAACTTATCCTCGCCTATGGATTGGAAGATACGGGCCAATCACGTGGCCCGCTCGATCGCCAGACCTGAATCCATTAGATTTTTTCTACTGGGGCTGTCTTAAGGACAAAATTTATTCAAAAACAATTCAAAACGAGGAGCATTTGCGGGAACAAATAAATGCAGCTGCTGCTGAGATAGCCCAATTGAGTTTAAGATCTCTAAAAGCGTATTTTCTTAAAAGGTGCCGAGCTTGTATTAGAGTAGAAGGTCGCCAATTTGAGCATATTTTATCAATAAATGAATAAATTTTTCTTGAAATAACTCATGTATATTTTATTTCACGTGAACCCATCCTTCACAAAAAATATTGATAGATATAGCCCTTGTTATAGACTCTAGTCCGAATACCGGTAAGTAACATAAAATAATGTCAGGAGCAGGTAATAATGTACCTTTGTACTAATAAGCATGTCATTGGTCGGTAACAAGAGCAACTTAAATTTAAATCTATTAATTACATTCTAGCGTATCTCAGTCCTTTGCACACAAAAGCGGCTATAACTTTTTTTCTGTTCGAAACAGTAAGAGTGGCACCTTTCTGAAATCTTTATTAAATGAGCAATTTTTTTTATGTTATGTAAAGTTATAGCTCAGTACATTTTTTTCACCAGAGATAGTCAAAGTTGGGGAAAAAAATATCGAAAAGTTAAAAATCCCAAAATGGTCCTAATTTTAAGATGGTTCCTTAATATATTTTAACTACATTGCATTTGAGTATGGAGAAGCAACTATCTGGAAGTATTTTACATAAAAAATTAACTAAGTATAGCCTGGTTTGTAGATGCAGTTAAAGAGAAACATGAAAAAAACATAAAAAGGCACGATTTTTTTTAATTAAAAAAATGTAAATATTTCAAAAACGGTATCACTTTTACCTGACATTTTTTTCTTTATCAGAGAGCTCACCCCGCCCACCTACTTTCCCCTAAAGTTTGACAGGTTACTTCTGGGACACCCTGTAAAACCTTGAAATTTCGATAGCACAATATATTTTAAAAATTCCAAGAACTTCGATTCGATAAATCTAATAATTTTAGTTAATCAATAAGTATCGATAACTCGATAAGTTCAAAGAATTCGGTGCATTACGATAACTCGATAAATTTCTTTAACTCTATAAATAAGGATAATGTAATTAATATCGATAACTCGATGAATTTCATTTACTTGAAACATTTTGATAATCCCATAAATTTTTACAGCTCGATAACTATCCGTAAATTCCGACACCTAACTTTCTGTGTCTATAAATTTCGACAGCTTAATAAACATTGATCAATTTGAATAATACGTTGCGATAACTCAATAACATGCATAACTTGATAAATTTCAATAACTATAAACTTCGATCATTCGATAAAATTCGGTAACTTGATAACTTTCGATAACTAAATTTTTTATGACTGAATTAAGTTCAATTCATATCGAAAAATTTCAATACATTTTCTTACCCTTCCGTTACCTTAATTCTTATGTAATTCTCATTTCGTCTTTATCTTCGCTTTTTCCTTCACTTTTTTGTCTTCATCGTTATCATTTATTTCTTCATCAGCACATTTATCTTTATTTCAAAGTTTAATTTCAAATACGAAGTGCAACAAAGTGCGTAAACAACTCAAACTTAACATATTTCGACCAGTACTATACACAAATACGGAAATTTTCAAACGAAGATTTTGGACGCAATGTTCAGTCAATTTTGAAACCATAAAATCGGTTTGATAGAATCGCCAAACGAACGGAGACAAAATTTATGTTAGCGTGTTAATATATTGACTAGAGTGCCAGGTACTGTCGAAATTCGACTGTTTTTCTATTTTTTGAGAGCCTTGGATAGGTTTTCTAACTTAACACATAGCAAAATTTATAAGCTACAAAGTAGTTTACCAGTAAATCTTCTGTTTTGAAACTAAAACGTGACTAAGTTTTTTTATATCTTTGAAGGGTTTTAGGACTTGGAATTGACCCGATACATTCCAGTTTATCGATAAATTTCAATGATTTGATACATATCGATAATTCGAAGAATTTAAAAAACACTGAAACCCGATAACTCAACAAACTTCGATAACTCGACTAATTTCGATAACTGTGAATTTCGAGGGCTAGATAAATATCGATAACTAAAAAATGTATATATCTTTGGATACCTTTACAAATTTTTAATTTTGGCAGCTGCATACTTTTCGAAAGTTATCGAAAAATTTTAGGCAGCGATAACTCTATAAACTTATCAAACATTGAAATTTCGATAAATGGAAATATATTGAAAATTCCATAAACTTCGATTCTATGAATCGACCTATGGGTCGCTTAAATCAAACACGAAAACTTTTAAGAGCGATCGATTTACTTGCAAATAATGGGCTTACTGCAATTAACAAATAGTGATGATGCTTTAAAACAATATGTTTTCTTGCTGCTTGACAAAACCGACTGCAACTAATTTCTAGTTTGCAATGCCCTTTTAAGCGTAATAGTGTCACCAGATAGCACCGTTATTAGAAAACAATGAATAGTAATAATATGTACATGCATATGTATTCAGTGTCCACATAGATCGAGTGTATGTATTCAATTATGTATTGCGAAAGCGAAAATAGAATAGATAGATAATAACTAATATAGATACATATTACAGTGGCGGCGGTAACATTCCCCACCTTGCAAGCGAGTTAGGGATTCATGAGCTTGCCGTCTTGAGCAATTCCGACGTCTAATACAACTATTTTGGTGGCGGGCCTCTCAAACAAACTGGTACAGGTTTTAACCATGACACGGCGTACTTGACCATCCTTGGCAGTGATTGTTTCGGTGACGACTCCCTTGGGCCAGCTATTACGGGGTAGCGTTTCGTCAACTAGTATGACTATATCTCCGACAGATGGCGGCTTCACCTTCTCGAACCACTTGCTACGTCGCACCAGACTCGGACAATATTCGCGTACCCATCGTCGCCAAAAATGATTAGCAAACTTTTGGGTTTGATGCCACCGATGTCGGAGATCGTGATCATGCTCCACTAGAGGCTTATTTCCGGCAGGAGCACCTAGTAAAAGATGATTCGGTGTTAGCGGGTCGTCTTCACATGATTCCAAGCTCACAAATGTCAATGGGCGAGAATTAATAATGAACTCAATATCCCATAGGGCACATCTTAAAGTCTCATCGTTAAACTTAAAGGCGGGACACATAGGCGGGACGCTGGAGGATTAAACCGCAATTTAATATCATCGCACTTCGAGGAGACTTGGCGTAAGTTTAGATTTTCTTCACGAAGAATTTTTTCCACATTTGAGCCACGACGACTGATGAAGTTTTGGATACACATAATGCACAAGCTAGTATCAAGACTGGGAGCCACTTCAATATGTATTGCCCGCACAGTCAGGCACGTAAACAAAACACCCCATCTTTTTTCCTTGCGTCTGCCAACGGATGCATACAGAGGGCCAAAAAATGGACGTTCAAAACTCGACAGTCTTGCTGGCGGTAAAGAAGCCATTTGTGGGGAACGGGGCACTGCTGCTTCGTTCTTACAGTACTGGCTTCTGCTTCGGACGCCTTTGTAGAAGCCCTTAACCTAGGGATGTAAAAATATGATTTAGTTTTACAAATCACTGCTTCATGCAAACAATGGTGAGCATTTTCATGATAATATTGAACCACAAGGAATGTAATATAATGGCTGTGAGGTAAAATTATTGCCTGATTACAATTTAGCGTGCTCGCCCTGCCGCTAGCTCGTATGACGCAGATATTAAATTCCTTTAGCTTACCACTTTTGTCGATCTATTTACAATTTTTAGACACCAAATCTCCTCAGCAAACTCGCTCAGTTGGGCGTATTTGAATAAGATGTTTTTAGATTTCTGGATGCATTCGAATTGGATGTTTTCTGGTGCTTTCCTGCTATGGGTCGCGGCCTCTAACTTTCCCATATATAATAGAAACTGCGCTAGAGCCCTATAAAGTCGTCTCCAACACGAAAAATATTCGACGTTCATAGAGAAACATTTCGGCGAGCTGATGTGTAACAGCTGATTACGTACTTCTTCGTCATCGGCGCTCTCCAAGTGTAAACATTTTGACCATTCAAATGTCTCGAATTTCAGAAATTCAGGTCCTCTTGTCCACATATTGTCGTCTGTTGTTGTGCCGATCTTTGTCGCATGGTCAGCTGGATTCATCTTGGATGGGACCCAATTCCATTGAGTAGCGTTAGTTGACTCCAGTATTTCGCCAACTCTATGCATCACGAACGCCTTGAAGTTTTTCGGATCCATGGACAACCATTTTAACACGGTCTTGGAATCGGACCAGAAGAAGCTATCGATATAATGAAGTCGTGTCGCGTTTCTAATTTTCGCGGCCAAGCGCGTACCAATTAAAGCCGCTTGCAACTCTAAGCGAGGGATTGATATCGGCTTTAGAGGTGTCACCTTGGACTTAGCTGCTACAATTGATACATCGACGTCGCTATTATATTGGATTCGAAAATAGCTTACCGCAGCGTACGCATTTTCGCCTGCGTCAACAAACGTATGCAACTGGACGGTCGACGCCATTTTTAGCAGCCTAGAATAGCATCTGGGGATGACGGTAGACGATATTTTATGGAGATTCGAAAGCCATGAACGCCATTTTACGCGTAGCTCCCCGCTGAGTTCGTCATCCCACTTTATTCCTGAGCGCCAAATGTCTTGCAATAAAATTTTAAGACCAATCGTTAAGTGCGATACAAGTCCAAGCGGGTCGAATATGGACATTAGCAATTGCAGAACTTCTCTTTTGGTAGGGACCACGTTCGTTTGGAAAACATCTCTTCTGAGCCTCGAGAATCTGCAATTGTACTGAAAAGCGTCATTATTGCAATTGTACTGAAAAGCGTCATTGGATTCCCAATACATACCGAGAATTTTTTCTGTAGCTTCAAACAACTTTTCCGCTGCAGATCCATCATCGCACAATTCTTGTCTTACAAGAGGGGAGTTGGTTGCCCAATTTCTCATATGAAAGCCGCCAGAAGCGTGGATTCTTTTAACTTTCATTGCCAATTCAATCGCCTCAACTTCGGTGTCCACACTATCGATAAAATCGTCCATATAGTGATAGCTCTCCACTGCTTTCACGGCCCGTGGATACACACTACGAAATTCTTCTGCATTCTTGTTACGGACGAAATGAGCGATGCAGGGCGCACAGCTTATACCAAAGGTTAGGGCCTTCATAACATACGCACACGGCTTATATTTACCGCCCTCGTTTTCGAACCACAAAAATCGCTGAGCGTGAATGTCTTCATCTCTTACATATATGCGGTGAAGCATTTCGTCTATGTCGCCGCAAATCGCTATTTGCCCTACGCGAAACTCAATCAGAATATCAAAGAGTGGCGTCAATAAATCAGGACCGCTAACTAAAAAGTCGTTAAGAGACTTGTTATGTGACTTTGCCGCCGCGTGCCAGACTAGGCACACTTTACCGGGTTTGTTCGGATTGAGAGTAACGAAGACTGGAAGATACCATGTCCGGCCCTTAAAAGAAAACATTTCTGAACCCAACACCTTGCGCGCATAGCCCTTAGAAATTAGTTTGTCAATTTCCCCTTGCATTGTTTGCTGTAACTGGGGGTTCTTATTGAACTTTCTTTGAAGACACTTTAGGCGATTATATGCGACTTCGTAACTTTCGGGCAATTGCACCGGTTCGTTCTTCCAGAGCAAACCGACTTCGAACCGTTGATCTATTTTTACAGCTGTACTTTGGAGAACCTTCATGGCCTTTTCATCATCGGCTGATAAAATTTTCTTCTCTTGAGACACTTCCAGGGCGAAATACTCCTTCACTTCATCGTGTAGCACTTTGTAGCGTTTTTCGCACTCACACGTATGAATATTTAATGAACCGGATGATCCGAAAATTTTTCCACCGCCCTGCAAAGTCCAGCCAAGGCGGGTTTTAGTTGCAATTGGCTGACCGCGCCCACCTTCTCGTATCTTCAGTGGGACTGCCACTCTCCAGTTGTTGAGGCCAATTAAAATCATCGGCTTGGCGTTGCATATGACTGCACTGGCAAGCCTTTGAGATATGGGTTGGCCTTGGCGATATTATCAAAATTCAAGGACTGTGATAGCAGACCAAGGTTATGGACGGTACGAACGTCGTATAAAGTGTAACGGGATTCACCTTTAACACTGGATAATTCTAAGTTAATCTTCACCGATTCGTCTTCAGAGCGTGTAGTATCTCCTGTCCATCGAAGCTCTAGTGGTTCACGTTTGCCTTTTAGCCCCAATTTATTGAAAAACGTCTGTTCAATTAGAGTCACTGACGAGCCTTCGTCCAAAAACGCATATGTGTCGACAGAGGAACCATTACAATAAACTCTGATCGGCAAAATTCTGAAGCGCGACCCATCTTCATGACTATGAGCATTCACAATTTCACTTCGTTCAAGTGATAAATTTATGTTTTTGTGTAGCAATGGGTGGTGCTTTGCTGTACAGCCATTAATACCGCACTGTTTATTGGAAAAGCACTTACGCCGATGAAGATTTAGGCACTGGCGGCACAATTTGCTTTTCTTCACCAAACTCCACTTGTCGTCTAAATTCAGTGACTGGAACTCACCACAAGTTTGTATTTTATGAGTTTCGCTCTTACACGCAAAACAAGTTGGCTTTACAGTGTCAATTTGTTGATGCGTGTTTACCGACGCACTTTTCTTACACATCACAGTTGCCACGACTTGACTGGCTGCAGCAGCTATGGCATATATCCAGTCGCTTAACGCTTTCACTATAGGGACTCTAACATCTTTCGGGTGCATAGCCCAATTAAGTTTATGGCTACTTGGCAATTTATCCACCAAAGTTTTCACGAGAAAAGGGTTGTCTAAGTAATTCGACATATTACACGCCTCCATCGTAGAGCAAATATTTCGGATAATTAAAGCGTATTCGATAATACCATCTAGCTTGTCTTTTAAAGGCGGAATTTATGTTGCTTTCTCTATCATGCTGTCAAGTATATGCTCTGGTCGACCGAAACACATTTCCAAAGTTTGAATTATTTCACCGACCATCGATGGAATTAGTAATTTGCTTTTCACCAATTCCTTAGCGCGACCACGGAGACACGATTGTAGACGCATTAAGTTTTCACCGTCACTGTAACCAGCCAACTCTGTGCTATTCCTATAGTTGCTGATGAAAAGCGGCCAGTCTTCTGGGTTGCCGTCGAATTTTGGTAGTCCTTTAGGTATTGCCTGTCTGGCAGCAATATGTGCGGCTGTTGGCTGAAGCGATGAAAAGGTATTGGAAATAGAACACGAAAGTTGTGCTGGATCACCTTGAGAAAGAATCCTGTATTTTCTTTCCAAATACTGGCGTTGGAGCTCTTTTTCTTCTTCCAACATTTGCAGCTGCAACTGTGTTTGAGAGGACAAGTTGCATTCAGACGAGTTCGGTGCACTCTTTTTATCAAATTGACGTTGCGCATATTCGTTGTTTTGCGTGTCGGCTGGTAGAGCCACTTTTGGTGGTACTGCCGTCTTTTGAGACATTTTGGCAGCATTCGTTGCATTGCTAGGGCCATGATTATTCAACCATAGTTGAGATGCTTTTTTGTATGCACCTTTGTCATGGCCGGCTTCCTTTGGATTTGTTGGTGGTGGTGACGATGTAACTTGCGTTCCGGCGGAGAAATCAGCGGTTGTGTTAACAGGCGGCAATAGCTGCGTAGCTTTCGGCATGTTGGTTGGTGCCGTGGGTGGTTCATGACAATATGAACAACTCCAGCTTACGTTAGCGACGTTAGCGTCTACCGCGACACACTCGAAATGGTACCACTTATCGCAGGAGTCACATTGCACCATATGATCGGTGTCTTTTGATACGCACTTGTTGCAGTTAAAATCTGTTTCTGACATTATCTTGTCCAAATTTGAAACACGATAAATTTTGCTTTAGTGAAACGCGATTTATCAATTTTTTCACCAGGACGAATGTCTTCAATATACTCGATAGAGCGTGAATATTGTTTTAAAGAATTGAGCCTTTCAGCTTAAATCAAACACGAAAACTTTTAAGAGCGATCGATTTATTTGCAAATAATGGGCTTACTGCAATTAACAAATAGTGATGATGCTTTAAAACAATATGTTTTCTTGCTGCTTGACTGCAACTAATTTCTAGTTTGCAATGCCCTTTTGAGCGTAATAGTGTCACCAGATAGCACCGTTATTAGAAAACAATAAATAGTAATAATATGTACATGCATATGTATTCACTGTCCACATAGATCGAGTGTATGTATTCAATTATGTATTGCGAAAGCGAAAATAGAATAGATAGATAATAACTAATATAGATACATAATACAGTGGCGGCGGTAACACGACCTATTTCTGTAGATCAATAATTATCGATAACTCTGTAATTTGAAGGAACTCGATGCATTACGATAACTCGATTAATTTCGTTAAGTCTATAAATAATGATAACTAGTAATAATCTCCGAAAATCGGGGTGCTCCATGGCCTGAAAAATTTTGCATTTCTTTATCCTAAAAACCACATGCATTGCTTTTGGTAGTTAACTTTAACTTGGTATTTGGGCAAGATAGTACTCTACTCAATACGCTATGCGTTAAGCAATCCTCTTGCTAGGGTCTGACCTTGAAACTTATTTATTGTTATTGCGAACGCTACAATAATTTTGAGTTGGCGACGTTTAAATACAAAAGCAAGTGTTGATTCGCTGGGCTGTTAACTTATATGGAATAGTAAATTCTAATCACATGTTTAAAGTCCATTTACTAACCCTTTATATGTACATATATATTTAGATTGTGGATTAGCATCACAACTGCTCTAACTTTTAGTATCAAGTCATGCGTTGCAACTCTCCTACTTCTACTTGCTCCTGTGGATATTCAGAAACGACAGTAGATATCAACGCCATTTCTACCCCAAACAACATATTAACCATTTCTTTATTAATTATCGTACAGTGCTTATTTTGTGATCGATACTTCAAGTGGTTTTGATTAATTACACCAGGCTGAGGTTCAAATACCCAATCGGCTAAATCTCGCAAAATAATCTCTTGTGGCACTAATCTTAATTTTTGAGTCGGGGGAGGCAATAGAAAACTGAAATAACCAGATTCTCTGAAACGCATGTTTATCGAGAGTTTAAAATACTTTAACGTTCCCTCAGTTCGCTCGCCAGGATTTTTTAAGTTTTCCAGCATTTTAAAACCACACAAAATTGAAAATAAAGAAATGAAACTGTTCAAAATTGGTGAAAATGACAATGCGTGTGTGAGATTCAGTTTTACATATTAAAATTGCTCAATGTAATATTTTAAAAATCTTTCCTTGCAAATATGTGCATCGAATGATTCTTAAATCTGAAATGTTTGTGCAAAGTTTCAGATCTAGAACCTTAATTTGAAAGTAAATTGTCCCTGTACGATTATAGATAGATACATATATAGATTTATAATACAAATAGAACCATATTTGCCTCAGAAAAAATCATCGAAATAATCTATGTAAGTATGTGTATGCACATATGTACAGAGCCAAAGGGAACATTTCCTTCGCAGATCTTCCGCTGTATCGCTGCCTACATGCACACGAGCGTAGCAATGCTGTAATATAGAACAATTTTTCATTCTCTTATGTCCCGCTGAGACGCTGCCTATCTAAATGAACTTAGCAATGCTTTGCTCAATGTAAAAATTTCGACGCAAATATTTCGAAAATGATTAAATGAATCTCAAATCAAAGTTTCAGGTCGAGCACTTTAATTTTGTATATAATTTGTCTCTGTACGACTTGTAGATCGCTGGGAATAAGCGCCTTGTTTCAGAATAATATATAGATTCGATAAATATCGATAAATTGATACATTTCTTTAACTTGACAAATTTCGATAATCCAAAAAATGTGTATAGCTCGATAACTATCCGTAAATTTTTACAACTAAGTTTCAGTGTCTATAAAATTCTACAACTCAATAAACAGTTATCAATTTGGATAATTCCATACGTTGCGATAACTTAATAAGCATGATGATTCGATAAATTTCGGTAACTTTTATGACTGAATGTATTTCAATTCCTGTCGGATAATATCAATTATGTTACCCTAGTTCTCATGAATTTCTCATTGTCTCCATTTTCGTCTTTATCTCCCCTTTTGCCCTCTTTTTTTGTCTTCATCGTTATCATTTATTTCTTCATCTTCATATTTATCTTTATTTCAAAGTTTAATTTCAAATACGAAGTAAAACAAAATGCGAAAACAGCTCAAATGGAACAGGTTGCAACAACAACCATACACAAATACGGAAATTTTTAAACCCCGATTTTGGCCGTAATTTTCAACAATAAAAACCTTCCTCGTCTACAGAAAAGTACCTTTCCAATGGTGTTCTTGGTTTTGAAATCGGTTCGGTAGAATCGCCAAACGAACGGAGACAAAATTTATGCTAGCGTATTAATATATAGATAAGACAAACAACAGAGCACTGTTCCGGAACAAATGTTAGCTCCGGTAGCGGCGGACCCTACCGAGATGGAGAAACACAATAACAATAATAATAATAATAACAATAATAAAGATAAAAAAATACGATTATTACAAAAAGGTATTCGATTATTAAGTACTAGCAGAATTATTAAGCTGCCTTTTATAAGTCACGTCAAAACTTCTGGTTCACCCTGATTATCTGATCATTCATTAGCAATAATCTTATCAGTCCGAAATATCAAATTTTCTTACCCATTTAGAAGTGGGAATGAGCTTTGATGAACGCTTCTTTCTGCGAATCTCCTCGATTTCATCCCCTTCTATATTGCTGTTTAGAGTCGCTGAATATGTAAAAAGTGCATTGTTTGCTTCATGTTTTCCCTGAAAAAGTTTTAAATTACTTGGGTGCCTTAGTAGGAATATACATACAAGTATTATTCGTTTATTACAATAGCTATACAAGCTAAAACTTGTAAAATGAACATTCCGAACGACAGAAATGATAATGTTGTTAATGCGATATCTGTAATATCTTTGATGTTAACGTCTTTGATTGAGTTCTCAAGAAATATTTGGTTCTCTCTAGAGTTCCTGCCCCCTGCAAATAAAAAGCCCGGAAATTTTTTTAGATTGAAAAAAAATCATACTTGAATTAAATGTTGCTTTTCGTTCTCAGAGTTTTAAAATTTTATTTAATCTTAAGATCTCTAAAAATGTCAGAAATCAAAAAAAAAAAGAATTCAGGGTGGGGAAAAATCCACAAACGAGGTTTTCGAACTCCGTATAAGATTTTTCTGGATTGCCGAATATTTGTTAGCAAAATTTTTGAATTGGTCGTATATAAAACTTTTGGAGAATTCACCTCATCGACGTTCCAAGTCAATTAAAATAAAAGCCAAAAGAGTTTTGTAAGTAAATTTAGATGTAAATAAATTGCCCCAGGCAGAAGTTGAATTAAAATAAAATAATGTAAAAAAAATAGTTTTTTAAACACAAGTTTTTATTCAACACGTACAATCACCGGAATAAAATAAAATAGTATAACAGAAGATATAATAGCAAAAAAATTTTGCTAAAGCTGCACTAAAATGAATAAAATAAAATAATTTAAGCCTTCTTTAAAGTTCCTAAAAGCCAAATAATGAAAGGAATCACTCAAACTTTAATGAAAATTACTAACGATTTGTATTGATTTACTTCGTTTTTAAAACGTTTGTCGTGCGAATAGCGAACCGGCATTTACATATCTCAATACCCCGGTTGTTGCTAATATTCGCATTCACATTCGAAGCCGGGAAGCTTCCGCATTAATTTTAACATTCGCATTCGCGAATAATATCGTAGAATTATTTTAATACCTATTGCAAAGTTTTACACAGACAAAAAAGTAGAAAATAAATAATATAAAAAAAAACTTTTTAATATACAACGCTTTTATAAATGGACTAAAAAGTAGAAAATATCTCAGTCCCATAGAATTTGTTTTGATAACTTTTGATTTTGAAATTTTAGTAAAAGTAATTATAAACAATTTATGAGATTGAAAATGGGGCGCATGGTATAGACCTGAATTGATATGAAGGGTAGTATATGTATTTATGTGGATATATGAATAGCGACCGCTTAAAATCGATCTCAAATTTGTACTTTCTCTGTAGAAATTTTGGGTCTATGTTATGTAGTATGACTATTGTCAGTTAAATCTAATGCTTTATATTGCATGCGCTCCACGTTTTTCAAATTTCAAAATCAAAAGTTATCAAAACAAATTATATGGGACTGAGAAATATCATTTTCTACTTTTTGGTCCATTTATAAAAGCGTTGTAGTTTTTTTATATTATTTATTTGTTGTATTTCCGAGGAATATTATTTTTTCAAAAATTAGAGTGCAGTGTAAATATACTATTATGTAAAAAAATCATGAGCCAAAGATTTAAATATGATACTTTCAAATATGGCTCCTTATTACTTCAATTAATAGTGTGAAGAGTATAGAAACAAAATAATACAGAAGCAATTTTATTAAAAGGAATTCTTAAAAGCATGTCAAATGTGAAGGATTTTCTGGTAACTAGATTCCGCGAACTAGAATAATTTTTCTATTTGACATCTACTTTTCCCCAGACTAAATGCGAAGATGACGTTTAAATTTTCTGAAACATTTCAGTTTTTTTCATGAATTTTTTTTAATGTTTTTCTGCTTTGTTTAGTTTTTTCAATAATAGAGGTAGACTCCCACTACCTTTATTATTTTCCGCTAGTCAGCGTATGGAATTCCTTGCATTTTTGCTCAAGGGCTTCACAAGCTAACGCGCGTCGAACCCGTAAGGCTCGTCCACATAGAACTTTGGCATTGCGTTAGCGTTGGCGTCGCTTCAACAGCTGACGATGAATACATGTATTCAAATGCAGCCGTTCATATAGCCAAAATTCGGCAACGCTCACGCCAACACAAAGCAAAAATATGGCCAACTCTCATCTTTTTGCGTGCGCCGCTCGTCAGCTGTTGCAAATAAATAAAATTATGTGAAATATATTGGCGCATATTCATAGTCATATTTAGTACTCAACTAAGTCGAAACTATTCTAAGTCACAACTAAAGCTATTCATAGTCGCCTTAGTTTCGACTTTTCTGGCTAAGTACCAACTTAAAATTTAGTTTCGGCTGCAGCTGCAACTAAGTCGTAACTAGGAAGAAGTATTTTATCAAATTAAGGGAAAACAGACGAAATATGTAAAAATTAAGTTGGTAGAGGGTGATTTTGATAATATTGAATAATCTCCAATTAAAATTTACAAAGATCGATCCATTTTAATCGGAAGATGAAATTAAATGCGTATTACAATTCGAATAAAGCTACATCACAATTTTATAATTGGAATAATTTAGATAAATTCTCAAATAATAAGTCAGTTTCACGCTAGTTCTTTTAAAGTAAATTTGTGCATAACATTTAGATATCTACTATTTGTATGTTTCACAGCATGCTTTCGATAAACATCGACTTCACATCACTGCGGTTGTTCTGGCTATTTCACACAATTAACAAGAAAATTATACCTTATTCTTTTGCATAATCATGCAATGAAAATAAAAATTAGATAAACGGATGACCAAACTTAACATTATTTAATAAAACTGTAATTTTTCCAAAATATCGGAAAGAAAAATCGATACATTTTCACACTAGTTTTGCTATATCGTAAACTAAGTCGAAACTACCTAGTAGAAGTCTGAAATGCGACTATGAATAGAGTTAAGTTTTAAGTTGGTACTTAAATTTAAGTTGCAGCTTTGTTAGTTTCGACTTGGTTGCTGGACAATGAATACGCGCCATCTACTTTTTAATCGAGTGTGGGCAAGANTGCGTGCGCCGCTCGTCAGCTGTTGCAAATAAATAAAATTATGTGAAATATATTGGCGCATATTCATAGTCATATTTAGTACTCAACTAAGTCGAAACTATTCTAAGTCACAACTAAAGCTATTCATAGTCGCCTTAGTTTCGACTTTTCTGGCTAAGTACCAACTTAAAATTTAGTTTCGGCTGCAGCTGCAACTAAGTCGTAACTAGGAAGAAGTATTTTATCAAATTAAGGGAAAACAGACGAAATATGTAAAAATTAAGTTGGTAGAGGGTGATTTTGATAATATTGAATAATCTCCAATTAAAATTTACAAAGATCGATCCATTTTAATCGGAAGATGAAATTAAATGCGTATTACAATTCGAATACAGCTACATCACAATTTTATAATTGGAATAATTTAGATAAATTCTCAAATAATAAGTCAGTTACACGCTAGTTCTTTTAAAGTAAATTTGTGCATAACATTTAGATATCTAGTATTTGTATGTTTCACAGCATGCTATCGATAAACATCGACTTCACATCACTGCGGTTGTTCTGGCTATTTCACACAATTAACAAGAAAATTATACCTTATTCTTTTGCATAATCATGCAATGAAAATAAAAATTAGATAAACGGATGACCAAACTTAACATTATTTAATAAAACTGTAATTTTTCCAAAATATCGGAAAGAAAAATCGATACATTTTCACACTAGTTTTGCTATATCGTAAACTAAGTCGAAACTACCTAGTAGAAGTCTGAAATGCGACTATGAATAGAGTTAAGTTTTAAGTTGGTACTTAAATTTAAGTTGCAGCTTTGTTAGTTTCGACTTGGTTGCTGGACAATGAATACGCGCCATCTACTTTTTAATCGAGTGTGGGCAAGAAATATCGTTTTTAATGCAATTATTCATATGAAATAATAATTTATATGTCGTTAGTATGTAAATTTAGTGGCCCAAGCATTCCCTGCCAAGCGTTCATTGTAGCAAGCATACTTTTAACGTGCGTTATGTCAAACCAACGCCAAAGCCAACGCAAAAGTTGGTCGGTTTTCGCTGGCAATTAAGCACCCATAAAGAACAAAGCGCTTCATGTTCGGAATAACAGTGGGGTAAAAATTGCCGAAGCCAAATTTGCCTTAGTATCGGGTTTCGAAACGAGCATTAGTTTTTCGATACCTACTCAGTACTTGGTTCAAGAGTATTGAAAAGTATCGAGTATGTACTTGTACTTACTCGTATCTTTTCATACCTAGTAATACTATATACATCGTACAGTTTCCTTAAGGTGTTCTTACACGATATGTATTTTCATGTCTACATGGCACTTTTTACCTATGGAAATGCCAACATACTGTATACAGGTAAATTAGATTTGTTTCTGTGCAAAGCAGATTTACGTATATACGAATTAGAAATGTTTATATTTTCATCTGACACACAGATAGAATCATCTGAGTTTCGTTTGGCTGCATTTCTTTATTCATTCTGATCGTTTGGAATAAACTTTTTTGTTTACTTATTCTTTAGAACGTCCTGGTGATATGTTAACATATATTTCAAACCAGGGATGTTGCGAATATGGAATTTTAGACATCCGCGGATGCGAATGCGGATGCGGATGTTTGAACGCTAACATCCGCGGATGCGAAAGCGGATGCCAAGTACTTTCATACCCGAACGCACTTGTGCACAATGGTATTATAACTTTGTTCACATAACGGTTGTTTGTAACAGGCAAAATGAATCGAAATAGATATAGAAAAATGTAGACATAAATGATCAGAATGAAAAGAGAAATCGATTAAGCGGTGACTGTCTGTCCGTCCGTCTGTGTACACGATAACTCGAGTACAAATTGAGATATCTTAACGAAACTTGGTATGTGTACTTCTTTATAGCGTAGGACGGATGGTATTGAAAATCGGACGATAACCTCGCCTACCTCCCAAGCAATGGTAGTTTTCAGAAATACGAAAACTGCGCAATTTTACTAACTACCGAAGCTTATTCACTCAAAATTGATATTTACAATCATTTTTAGGCGAAAAATAAGAATATTAAAAATTTTTGGAAAATGGACGTAGCCACGCCCACTTATGATTACATGAGTATACCTTGGGAACCGCTCCGCAAATTTCTCCCAAACACAGACACTGTTGTTAGCCTTCACAAAACATACCAAACGGCTGAAAATTTAAAAAATCGGATAATAACCATGCCCACATCCCATATAACGGTAATTTAGAGAAATACGAAAACTTCGATAAATCAGTAAATACTGGAGCTAATTTATTCAAGATTGATGTTTGCAATACTTCTTTAGCAAAAAATACGCTTATAAAAAAATGTTGGAAAATGGGCCCGCCTAGTTATGATTACATATGTGTATCTCGGTAACCGTTCGATCAATGTGTACCATCTCGGGACGATTANAAAGCGGATGCCAAGTACTTTCATACCCGAACGCACTTGTGCACAATGGTATTATAACTTTGTTCACATAACGGTTGTTTGTAACAGGCAAAATGAATCGAAATAGATATAGAAAAATGTAGACATAAATGATCAGAATGAAAAGAGAAATCGATTAAGCGGTGACTGTCTGTCCGTCCGTCTGTGTACACGATAACTCGAGTACAAATTGAGATATCTTAACGAAACTTGGTATGTGTACTTCTTT